>NW_020194409.1:0-47790 GCF_002849105.1 Aspergillus steynii IBT 23096
TGGCAGTGTATATAAAATTAAAGAATTAATATAATAAAAAACTAAGTTTTATTAAAAATAGGCTATATAAAAAAAGTCATAATATTAAAATATTTAGGAGAGACTATAATATATCTGGAAAATTAATAATTTAATATTATTTATATAATATCTAAAAATATTAAATCTTTAATAGAATCTTATATATTTATAAGATTTTTAATTATAAAGGCTATAAAAGCTTAGCTGTATGATATTTTAGGATTACTTAATAATAATGGTACGGGTATTTATAATATTACTAAGATAATATTACTGGGAGTATTACTAAACTAGATTATTAAATATTAAGTGGCGCTATAGGGCTGCCTGCTTTATCTAATAATTCATATTCTAAAATAATTTAATAAGTAGAGCTACCCTAGTAGCCTATAAGTTAGGGCTATAAGCGTGTTTCAGGCCCGTAAATAATACTTTTAACAGCCTGTTTATTTTAATATCAGGGATATTCACAGATTTTTAGGGTTAAATAAGATTCCTAAGTAAGGATTAATTTACTTAAAAAAAAGAAAATTTATATAAAAAAATATTTAACCCTTGCTAGATTACTTATCTTAAAAATAAAAAAATAAATATATATCTTTTTAAGGTAAGCAATACAGAAAAATTAAAAAGTAAAAAAATAAAAAAATAAATATATATTTCTTTAAAGCAAGTAATACAGAGAGATTAAAAGATAAAAAAATAAAAAAAATAAATATATATTTTTTTAAGGCGAGTAATACAAAGAGATTAAAAAGTAAAAAAATAAAAAAAATAAATATATATCTCTTTAAGACAAGTAATACAGAGAGATCGAGAGGTAAAAAAATAAAAAAAAATAGATATATATTTTTTTAAAATAAATAATATAGAGAGATCAAGAGATAAAAAAATAAAAAAGATAGATATATATTTCTTTAAGGTAAATAATGCAGAGAGATCGAGAGGTAAAAAAATAAAAAAAATAGATATATATTTTTTTAAAGTAAGTAATACAGAAAGATTAAAAAGCAGAGAAATAAAAAAAATAAATATATATTTTTCTAAGGCAAGCGATACAGAGAGATCAAGAGACAGAGAGGTAAAAAAAACAGATATATATCTCTCTGAGGCGAGTGATGCAAAAAGATTGAGAGGCAGAGAGGTGAAAGAGGCAGATATATATCTCTCTGAGGCAAGCGATGCAGAGAGATCGAGAGGCAGAGAGGTCGTTTAATTTTAATATATAATTATTATTAAAGTTAATTAAAATTAAACTACTAACCTATTAAAAATTTGTCTTAATATTAATTATTTATATATAATTATAAATATTTTATTTATTAAATTTATATTAAATATCATTTTTCGCAAAAATTAGCCTATTATTATAATTATTAAAATTAGTTTCTATTATAAAATAACTATTATAGCTAAATCTTTAGTCTACTTTCCCTATATTAAGAATAGCCCTATATTTACTTAGATTAATATATATACGTATATAATTTCTAATGTTTAAGCTAAAATCCTGCTCAGAACTAATATAATTATACCTAAAAATATTATTTTAGACTTTAATAAATAAGAAAATAATATATAAATTTATAAAGATTTTATCTTTATATTTATTTATTAAATATATAAAAAAAATATTAATTATTTTATATATATAATTATATATTAAATTATCTAACTATAAACTATTATCATAATACAAGTTATTATAAAATCCCTGTTTAAAATAAATAAGGATTATAATTTTAAAATAAGTAAGAATATTTTAATTAATTATAAAAATTATTTAATTAATATATTATTTATTTTTCTGAAGATAAATAATATTATAGATTAACTAATTATTATTTTTTTAATATTATTATCTTAATATTTAAACTACTAAATTAATATTATTTCTTAAATTAATAATTTTATAGGCCCCCTAGAAAAAGCAACTATATTATACTATATTATTAATATAATATATATTATATTAAGATAAGTATTTTATTTAGTAAATTAGCCTTTTATATAAGTTTAATTAATTATATTTATATTAATAATATATTAAATATTTATTTATTAAAATAATTTTTAATATTAATATAAATTTTAATATTTATAAAAGTAATAAAAATAAACTTATTAATTTTATAAGTTCCCTAATAAAAATATTATTTAATAATATTATTATATTTATAAGTAATAAGACTAATATAACTAAACTAAAATATCTAATTATAGATTATAATATCTAGGCCCTTTCTGATGATAATAATATTAAAATAATTGATATTTTTAAAAAAGAATAAATAATTATTCTTATATATCTTAATTAATAATCCTATATCTTAAAAACTAAAATATATTATTTAAACTTATATAACTAAGCTATAATTAATAATATTTTAATATTATTTTATTAAGCTAGTAAGTTAGTACAAATAATTAAATATATATTAATTAGATATCTTATTTTTATAGTATATTATCTTATTTAAAATAATATAAAAAAGATATTTAAGCCAAAAAGTTATATTATTATTAATTTATATAATATAAATATTAAAATAAAGAAAGATTATTATCTTTTATTATTTTAAAATAAGATTATTATATTAATTAAGGATTATTTATATATTTTAATTATAAATACCGCAAAGTTTTTCTATTAATAATCTATTTATAAAGATTATTAAAATTACTTAATAATAATTAGTTATTATAGTTAAAAGATTTTTTATATTATTATAATAAATTTTATTAATAATATTCTATTTATATAATAACAGATAGATTATTTACTTTATAATTTATTATTTACTAAGGCTTACATAAATAATATAATTATTATATTTATTTTAATAAATAATTATATTAAATACTTATTTATAATTTTTAATAAACTCTTAATAATAAATCTTAAGCTAAAACCTTTAAAAATATTTATTAAATTTTTATTTATATAATTATTTAATTAATATATTAATATTTTTAATTTTTTTATATCTGTAAAAAAAATTTAAGTAATTAAAGACTTATTTTTTCGTATAATACTTATTAATTTTAAATATTATATTAGCTTAATAAAATAATTTTAATATTATATTATAAATTATACTATAATTACTATACTTTTATAAATATATAAAACAGCTTTATTAAAAAAAGCTTTATAAAAAAGTTTTATTTCATAAAAATAATAAATAAGTATATTATTTAAATTAAAAACCCTAATTATTACTAAATTAAGATATTAGCTTATTAAATTTAAGATATTTTATCTTATATAAATATTATAAAAAGTATATTATTTATTTAAAACAGTAAGTAATCCTATTATTATTTATACTAACTATACCTTTATAATAAGTATTACCTCTTATATATTAATATCTAGTATTATATTAGAAAAATTAAATTTATATCTAGTTTACATATTTATATTTATTTAATAATTTAACCTTTAAATTTTCTATCAGCTAAATAATAAAAATATTTTAATAAATATATTAAATTATTTATTAACTTATTACCCAGGAATTCATAATATTAATTTTAATATTATTAAAAAATATAGTATATCTATCTTTTAAGTTTTATTTATATATATTAGTAATAATTTTAAAAAGTTTTTTAAAAATAAGTATAATTATAATATTTAGACTATTCACATTATAAAAATAATATAAAGTAAGAACTATATAATTTTATATAAACTATATAATAATTTTTTATATATAAAGTTAAATCTAAATAACCTTTAGTTATATATCCCTCGCCTAATAATAAAAGACTTATTTTATTTTATATATAATAATAATAATTATTTAGGATTTAATTAATATATTCAGAAGCTTACTAGTTTTATTATTTATAAAGGCTATATATTATTATATAAATATATCTTATAATATTTTAGATATCTTCTTAATAAACTTTAATACTATTCTTTTATAAAAATTTATATTTAATTATTCCTAAAGCATCATTCTATTATATTATAATTAATTTTATCTTTAATCTACCTATTAATAAAGATTATAATATAATAATAGTTTTAGTAAATAAATTTATAAAATATATAAGTTTTATTCCTAGATATAAGGACTATAATACAGAATATTAAAAATATAAAATAATTACTTATATATAAGCCTATAATTAGGATATTCCTGTAGTAGACTACTACTGGATCGATGAAGGTGGTAAGATTATTTGTTTAAAAACGACTAAGTCCTCCGCCTTATAGAGGCGGGAGCTACGGAATACTATTAATATCTGCAGTACAGAATTACAGGATGTCGTTAAGACTATAGCTGTAAAATATATAATAAAGAATATTATAATATTCTTACTAAATAAGATGAATCCTCTTAAATAAGAAATAATAATATTAAAGAATTAAAAGACTGGCTTTTATAAGATTTATTAGCTTAAAAATATTAAGATCCCTGAATAATATTAAAAAAAGAAAAAAGATATAAAAAAATATTTTTATTAAATAAATTCCCTTAGAAAAATAAAAGAAGAATAATAAAATTAAATAAAATTAAATAACTAAAAAGAAACTAATACAGGTATAATATTAATCGGGGTAAAAAAAGAAAAAAAAAGGAATAAATCAGGATGATAAGAGAAAATAAACTAAAATAAAAAAAAATAAGAAAAGATTTAAAAAAAGAAGGATATAAAGAAAACATCCTAATAATTATTATTACTTATGTATTTTTATTTTATATAGTTTTTCTTGGTACTTTATCAGGATTATAATATTTAATTTTATAAATAATAATAATTTTAGTAAAATTATAGCAGGTTTAAGTAAAGTTATAACTTTAGGTAATATTATAATAGATTTAGTAATATTTATAATAGTAAAAAAAATTAGTTTATTTATTTATATATTATTATCTTTATAATAATATATATTAATAATAATAGTAGTAGCTTTATCCTTCTTTAAAGTATTAATTTATATAGTAATAGCTAGGTTTTCTGCGGATAAAGTAATAATATATTTTATTAAAATATTTTAATTTTTATATAAGAGTTTAATCTTTTTAATAATTTTATTTTTTACTTTAGCCAATATATTAATTTATTTAATATATTTTATATTATTAGTATTTATAAAATCATTTATTATAAAAAAATATTACTTAATTTATTTTTTTTAAAAGATTATTATTTTTTTTAAAAAGTTTATTATATTACTTAATTAAAGAATTAATATTTTTTTAAGTGTCTTATTCTTTATTATTATTGTAAATAAATTATTTTAAAAAACTATAATTTTCTTTATTACTTTATTATAATCTTTTTTATAATTTTTGTAGGAATTCAGCGAGATTCCGGATGCCTACCGGAGTGTTCTGCTGATCTATCCCAAGATAATATCATTTGATCATGTTTTATAGGAGGTCCTATTGATTAATTACTGCCTTAATTAGTATAAATAGGGCCTTTCTATGTGTATTTAAAGCTTTATTTTTAATAACCTTTTATCTATCTGTTTTCTAGTTAATTAAATTATTTTATTATAGACCACCCCCCTCTACTAATTTCCTACAGATTATAAGCCTGGAGTCTTTAAAAGCTACTATAATATCTAGTCTTTTTTTTAAGCGCTTTTAAAATTTTTCTTACTTAAAATATTTACTATTTCGCCTGTTTAGCAAAAAGTTAAGCAAGAAAGTAATTACTATTTATTATATTGTAGTGTTCCTCTGTTCTCCCAGCAGTAGAGAATCCTATATAAACTAAAATAACTACATACTACCCTTAAACTAACTGTCTATTTAATTATTTAAATAAATAAAGAAATTATTCTTCTGAAGTACCTAGCGAGTTACTAAGGTAGCCTTATTAATTAAGTTAATTAATATTTATTTTATTAATTAAGGTGATTAATCTTTTGTGGGCAGGGTGCTTACCTCTTATTAATTAAGTTAAATTAACCCCGTGTGGGCAGGTAGCCTATTATACGTCTAGTGAGGTACTAAGGCGATAAAACCTTTATTAATTAAGGAAATAAATTAACCCTATATAGGTAGAATGCCTACTATACGCCTAGCGAGATGCTAAAATAATAAATTAATTAAAATAATTAATTAATAAAATTTTATTAATTAAAATAATTAATTAATAAAATTTTATTAATCAAGATAATTAATTAGTAATAGTCCTATAATTAAGATAATTAAGCAGTTTAAAAACAAAATATTTATTTATTTTATTATTTTATATTACTTTATATTTTCCAAAAGAGATAATAATTTAAAAGATTATTATCTTAAGAGGGCGTGTAAGAATTTAGTAAGATTCCAGATACCTACCGGAGCGTTCCGCTGACTTATCCTAAGATAATATTATTCGATCATGTTTTATAGGAGGTTCTATTAGTTAATTACTGCCTTAATTAGTATAAATAGGGCCTTTCTGTGTGTATCTAGAGCTTTATTTTTAACAACCTTTCATCTATCTGTTTTTTAGTCAATTAAATTGTTCTATCGTGGACCACCCCCCTCTGCCAATTTCCTACAATTTTTAGCATCTTTAATATTTATAAGTACCTTAGTATTTATAACTATATAATAATAAGTAGTATTCTGTAATACTTTAGTATTTATAATAATATAATTATATATATTAATAAGATAATAAATAAAATCCTGTATAATTTTATTCGCATTATTATAAGTTATAATAAGTTAGATAATTATGTTTTAATTCTCTCGCAGGCTTAAATAATTACTAAAAAATATAAAAATAAGTATAAGTATATAAAAGACTATATTAAATTTTTATAAATTCTTGTTCTGTATAACAAAGTTTTAAAAATATAAATATAAAAATATATTAATAATAATAGTTACCTATGTATAAGAGGAAAATTTAAATATAATTATTTTTAATCTATTAAATATTTTAAATAGTGATATATCCTTAAACTTTTAATATAAATCCTAAATATTATTTAATATTTTCTTAGCCTTTAAAAGTAGTACTTTTATCTAAATACTTTAGGTATTAATAATTATAATAATATGAATTATAATAATATTTACCAAAGTAAAAATAATAATATTTACTAAAGTATACTTATTAAATAATAAAACACGAACAATAATAAGTAGTTATTTAACATTTTTACTGTATTCTGAATTAATAACTAAGTTAACTTAACTATTATTAACTTAAATATTATTATTAAAATCTTTAATAATTTTTACTAATTTAGTTTTTCTTATAGGCTGAGTATTATCTAAAATTATGTATTATTTATTTTTTAATTTAAAGATTAACTCTCTCTTCTTTTTTATAATACTATCTTTAATCAAATAAATTATCATAATAATAAGTAAATATAAATAATCTAAAGTAACACAAACCAGCTTTTTTGTTGCCGTACTAGTTGCATTGATGGGCTGTTTGCCCTCCTGTATCGACTGATATGGTCACTTAGTGCTGCTGTTATTCTGCTTCCTTGGTGTTTGACCTCACTGATCTTAAGACGAAATCATTAACCTTAGTATATTAATAAATAGTTATCTTGATAATCGTATTTCGCGTGTTTGATATAGTATTTAGTAATATATCTATCTTATGATCTCTGCGGGACTTTATATAAGTAGCGAGTTTATCCTCTAAGTGTTTAATTATTGTTTTGTTTATTTAAATTATTAATCTAGTTTATCTAATTACCTTTCTCTAACTGTCTGACTAGAATTCTGTTTTAATAAGTTATTTTTATTTCTAACTTAATATTTTTTATTATCAGAATTTATTAATTATTAATTTAGAATAGCTATTCCTTACTATTTTTATCTTAATTATCTATAATTTTATTATGTTGAGCCATGGCTATTTCTCTTTAATAATTATGTTGATCCTTATTTATATTCTAAGGCTTTTTAATTACCCTATCTATCCTATAATAATTAGTTACCCCGCTCTTGCTTATTAAGGCATTTTATTATCTTGTTATTTTATTATCTTATTTTTTTATTACCTTAATATCTTGGATATTACCTTATTATTTTAATATCTTGTTATCTTAGTGCTTTATTACCTTAACGCCTTATTACTTTAATATCTAGCTATTTTATTAAAAACTGATATTAACTTGCCTTAACAAACTTAGTTATTAATTAAATTAATACTATAAGTATTCAGATTATTCTTAAGTTAAACTGTTAAGTAATAAGCTTATTAAGAGAGCTTAATATATTACCTGTACTTATTTATCTCTAATATTAATAAAAATATACCTGTTCTCTCCGAGCTAGTTAATTAATAAGTCTGATATTTGCTGTGCTATAAAAAATTTTACTAAATAAAGTACTTTTTTAAAAGATAATTATAATTATTAATTCTAGTTATTATTAAACTCTCTTAATTATTAAGATCCGATCGCGCTGCTTAAAATATTAAGAAGCTAATTATATATATCCTTACTAAGTTTGTTAACTTAAAATATTAGTTATTGTTAAATTAATCTAATTACAGAGAAAGAATATTCTGAATATTTTAATAAATATTCTAAAAAATCCTAGTTAATAAAATTAATTTTTAATATTAGCTTTAAATTAAAATAATAAGTGACCCTATATTTTAGTAGATTATATATTAATTATACCCTGGAGGGCGCTCCTATTATTATTTAAATTAGTTTTACTAATCTATTTGGGCGCGCTTGTTAATTATTTAATTAATCTACTAAGCTTATATTATTTTATTAAGATAATATATTATTTTATTAAGAAAGTATACTACCTTATTAAGGAGAAGAAGATATCCTTAATAATATATTAATTATTTTAAAAATTCCGTTAATTTAAACTAAAGTATTTATTAATAGCCTTTATAATACTATATTATCTTATTTAGAGCCCGTTAGACCTTATTATTACGGACTTAATAATATAGAGTTATTCTTAGTAGAATAAATATAAGGTCTTATCCTGTTTAATATAGTAATCTTTTAAGCTATATTAAGTTAGATATTTAATAATTAAAAGACTATATAATCTTATTAGAAGAATATATTAAAGGATCTTAGTGACACATATTATTGCTTATATTATATAGAATCCGGTTATTAACCCGGGAATAATAATAATAATAATAATAATAATAATACTGGAAAAGTTAGTAATAATATTAATAATTAAACTAATATTATTAGATCTTAAAGATCTTAAGGACCCCCTGGCCCGCTAGGCAGCTTAATTAAATTTAATAAGATTAATTAATTCTGGCCTGATCTTAATAAAGCAAGAGCTTATAATCTTATTAATTTAATAATTTACTATGATATTAATATATTTACTGATTAATTGCTTAATATTATTAAATACTATAGCAAAAATATTATTAAAGTAAATATATAAGCCTGCCTGCGTGGTCCTGCTTTATTATGGTTTATATTTAAATTATCTAATTTAAAGAAATAATTATTATGTTTAATAATATTAATAGATAGATGGATTCTAGAATTAAAAAAGTATTTTAAACTGAACTCCTTAGTTATTATAAACTAAATAAAATTAATATAATTTAGACTAAATAATATTACTTAGAAAAAGTCTCTGCTCATATTTTTTAAAAAAATAATATATTTAGCTTGTAACATGGAGATATATACTCAATCTTAATAAATATATTATATTTAAAATATTTTAAATCCCTAGCTTTAGTATAACATTCCTGAGCTAATAATAACTATATTATATATAAAATTTTTTAAGATAATTAAAAAAAAATAATTCTTATAAAAAAATTTTAGTAATAATTATTATTAATATAATCGCTATAATAATTATTATTTAAAATATAATAAATTATAGCTGACCTATTTATACTAAGGCCTCTATTAAGGTCCTTATTAGAATAATAATTATTAAACTTAATATAATATAGCTAATAATAGGCCTAAATAGTTTACTTAATAATTATTTTAGCTATTATATTAATAATAGTAGCTAAATAATTAATATTAACTAAATAATTTTTAATACTAATCTTTTTAGATATAGATGCCCCTATATCTGAACTAGTTAATATAAAGGTGCTAAGAAATATTTTAAAGCGCTTAAAAGCTTTACTATTTATAAAAAATATTTATTTATATAAAAATATTATAATTATTATTTAACCTGCCTCAATAATAAGCCGCGAAATTATCCGCTGTATAGATTACTTTAATTAATCCCTGTTATTATTAAATTATTTTATATAATTATAATAGACTTTATAATTAATATACCTAAATTTATTAAGGATTTTTATTATAATTAATATTTTATTATCGTTAATAAGTTTACTAAGCATGTTAGAATAATATCTAGTTAATTTAATTAGAATACTAAATAATAAAATATTATAATTATTAACTATATGTAATCTTATAACTAGGGATTTCCTAGGTAGTTTATTACTAATTATAATTATTTATTTATTTTATATTTTTAGAATAGAATATTTAAGTGTTTAAGCGCTAAATAAATATATTTAATAGTTTATTATCCGCAGACTGACGGATAAACTAAATAAATTATTTAAATTATTAAAATAATAATATAATATTATTATACAGTTAATCTTGATATTAACTAGACTACTGTTATTCTATCTGTTATTAATATTATTAATAAAATACTAAGTGCCTGTCATGGTGCTGACCCCTGGGCGCATTCAGGAGTGCTAACCACTGCACTACTGGCAAAAGACTAGTATGCAAAGCCAAAGGCTTTGCACTGCGCTCGCATATATAAACCCCAGGTGCGGGAAGAACAGGTACGGGAGAAACTGGCAGGAACAGAACAGAACAGAACACAGCTGCACGGTGCCAGGTTGCACCGTGAAAGTGCCGCCACTAACACGTCTTTATATTAATTATTATTTAGTATGAACCTTCATCAACTATAAGAACTATTAAAAGAAGTTATTATCTTTTATTAAGATTTTTTCTGATTATTATAATACTGAGGAATTACTTTATTTTATTAAAATTAAAACAAAGTATTAGTATAATAATTATTATTAATAATTTCCTGAACTTAGTAAAAATAATAAGGTGTATTTTTATTTTTATAAAGGCTATATTTTTCTAATTATTAAATATTTTAGTCCTAAATTCTATTAGCAGTATAGTAAACCCTTTAAGATTATTAAGAAAGTAGATTATCTAGCCTACTATCTTAATCTGCTATAAATATAAAGAATTTATCCTGTGCTAAATATCGTGTAATTAAAGCTAGCCTGCGGAAATAATTTATTTAATAAAAAATATAATTATCCTGAATCTATTAAGGATAACTATTATAAAATTAAAAGGATTATTAATTATTAAGTTATTTATATTAGCAGAAATCAAACTCTGTATACACAGTATTTTATCGTTTGGCGAGACTATCTAATTAAAAAAGAATAATAGATTTAAGAAGATAATATTAATACACTAGAATTAATTACTAAATATAAGGTATTACTTTAATTATTTATGTGGAATCCTGCTTAGGGTTATACCTTATTTATTTATTTATTTATTTATCTTATTTATATAATATATATTATTTAGCTTTTTATTCTTCTTATAAACTTGTCCTGCCAAATTTATTATTATTTTATATTTTTATTATAATATAATTTCTCTACTATAATAAAACTTTTATTATTATTTGATCCTGCTATCCTTTTATTAAGCTATTATTTATTTATCTTATTATTTATTAAGTATTTTAATTATTAATTATTTAATAATCTTATTACGTATTTATTTTTTTTAAGCTTATTAATTTATTTTAGTGCTGTTATTTTAATCTCTCTATTATTTTATTTATTACTAAATCTTTTATTTTATTGTTAAGCCTCTCTGTAGATTATTTTTTTATTAATTTTTATTATAATATAATTTCTCTACTATAATAAAACTTTTATTATTATTTGATCCTGCTATCCTTTTATTAAGCTATTATTTATTTATCTTATTATTTATTAAGTATTTTAATTATTAATTATTTAATAATCTTATTACGTATTTATTTTTTTTAAGCTTATTAATTTATTTTAGTGCTGTTATTTTAATCTCTCTATTATTTTATTTATTACTAAATCTTTTATTTTATTGTTAAGCCTCTCTGTAGATTATTTTTTTATTAATTATTTAATTATTATAACTAATACTCCTGTAGTTGCTGAGAATCTTACTAAGATTAAATATATCTATAATTATTTGAAGATTTAAGTTATATTATTTTAGTATAATCTTACCTGACTTTATAAGGCTCGCCACAGAGATTAGGAATATATAAATTACTTATAAAATAATCTAGGATATAGCTTTTATTTGGTGATTTATTATTATGAGATTATAATAATCTTTAAATAATATATTTGTTATCTGCGCCAGATTAATACCCGCTTTTGCTTGATAACTGAGAATCTTGTTGAAGAAATATATTATATTAAAAAATAGATTGCTAGAATTATTAATAATTATATTACTAGATACTATGAATAAATAATATATTATTGTTTTTATTATTTTAATTATTTTTCTTGCTCTGATTATTCTGAAGATAGTAATAATAATATTATTATTATTATTAATAATTATAATTACTCTTGCTCTGACACTTATAATAATATTATTTATTTTAATAATTATAATAATACTATAATATATAATATTACTGAGGAAAAACTTACCGCTTTTATTAATAATCTAATTATTAAGGATAATGATCTTATTTAATAATTATTTCTTTTTTTTTCTTAATAATATTTTATTAATATTCCCTGCTTAATATATTTTTTTCTTAATGTATCTAACTTGCTCTGTGGGCGTTTGCTTTGTTTTTCTACCCATATATTACCGCACTAATTATATTAATGGTCTGTTTACCCTCCTGTATCGACTAATATAGTCACTTAGTGCTGCTATTATTCTGCTTCTTTAGCATTTGATCTTATTAATCTTAAGACGAAATCATTAACCTTAGCATACTAATGAATAGTCATCTTGACAACCCCATTTCGCGCGTTTGACGCAGCATTTTTCCTTTTAAATTACAGATGTGTACCCCAGATATATAAATAAAAAATATTAAAATTTAGAGGTAATAATCTAGTATATAATAATAAATTATTTTAAATATAATTATTACGCACGGAATCATAAATTATAATTTTATTAATTATTTACTATTAAGTTCGCGCCATATCTACTCTGATTAAAATATAATAAAATCACTAGATTATAATATATAAATAATTTATAAGGTTGAATACCTTGGTGCCTTAAGGGTAAGGCAGCGTGAGAGCAATTGGCTAGGGATCTTAAATGTATGGTATATTCTACTTAAGGTATTGTCGCTGGGATTTAGGGGAACCCCTGCGAGAACATGTTTTTATCGTGTGTTTACTAGGCTATGATTAAGTACCTGTTCTGACTAAGTATCCCTGGGAGGATCTTATATAGATCCTTATAATTATCTCTCTCTTTCGAAGGCCTTAGTCCCTAAAGCACCTTATAAGATTAACTAGTTAATATTATTAAGCTTCGCGAGGTCACTCTTCTCGCGAAGGCTGCTACCTTACGAGATTATTATATCGCGTGAATCTTTTTCGCGAATATAATTATTAACTAATCCTTTTTATCCTGCTAGGACCTTTTGCCTGGTGGTCCTTAGATACTAATACTTAGTTTACTTTTTTTTATAATCTTGTAAAAAACACTACCTCGCGAGTTATTTCTTCCTGGGTTCGCGAGTATTAACTGCCTCGCGAACCCCTGGTATGGTATAATATAAATAATTCTCGCGAAAGTATATTTTACCTGGGATGCCCTATTTGCGAAATTTATTATAGTTAGTTTTATAGTTTTTCGCGAATATATCTTATATATACCGCGGACCTACCTTATAAGATTACTTTTTTATCTAAGATACCCTATTTATAAAATCTATTATAGTTAGCTTCCTAGTCTTCTCATGAAGCTAGCCCTTTTACCATAAAGACTTAACTGGTATAATTATTTTAATTTATTTGCGAGTTTAGTATTTACCTGGGATGTCCTGTTTATAAAATCTATTATAATTAGCTTAATCTACTTTTAATAAATCTTATAAAGTACCTCTGTAAAGCACCTGTAAAAACTTTTTACTGCTAAAAAAACTTTCTTTAAAAAAAAATAATTATAAAAAAAAATATTTTAATTTTCTTTTTTGCGGCCTGTACAGTATTAGTAGCTCGCGAACCTATTAGACCTAGGTCTATTATTATAAAATCTATTATATTTTACCACAGCTGTCTTTATTATCTAGTTCTGTAAGGCCTTTTTTAAATCAAGTATTATTATATTATACCTTTTATATTTACTGCTAAACCTCTAATTTTATATTATAAAAAAATTTTTTTTATAATTTTTTTTTTTTCCTTTTTTTCTTTTAGTAATTACTATTTTTAGTAAGTTGACCCTTAGGAGTTAAGTATGCTTTATAAAATATAATATATAAGATTTATTTTATTTTAATTTTATCTTATTTTTTATATTACCAGAATTTACTTTTTATCTTACTTTTTATATCGCGAGACTTTATTCCTATTTTACTTTTATATCGCGAGACTCCTTATTTTAGGTTAGATTACTAATTTTTAGACTTATTTATGGGCTTCCTGTATGTAATAAATTATAATATTATATTTACTGTTAAAGTTTCTTAAAAATATTAATATTATTATAATACTCCTCCCCTGTTCTTTAAAAAAATATTTTTCCTTTAAAAAACTTTTTTTTTATAGGTTATTGCCCCCCCCTGCCTTAAAAATAAGTTTAAGGAGCCCTAGTTTTTGTACTGGTATTTATAATCTTTTATAAATAATATATATTAGCTAGGTTAGTTTTTAATTTAATTATATAAATAACTTATAGGACTTTTTTAGCTATATTTTTTATATTGGCCGGTCTCTCTGGCATAATAATTTTTATCTTGTGTATATTATACTAGCTGCGAATAAATATATTTTTTATTATAATCCTTTAATAATTACTTACCGCCTATTATTTTATTAGATTACTCTTAATCTGAATTAGCCGGTCTAGTTAATTAATCTAGTCGGGCTGTTTATAACCTGACTTTCTTACTAATTTTATATAATTAGACCCGCGTTTTTTTAAAGCCTAGTCAGTAGAAAGGCTTGGGATGGAGCCCTGGCGCTATTAATAGATTATATTATATAAGGTATAGCTTATATAATTAAACTATTTATACAGAGATTATATTTCCCGCAGATATCTATTTTTATCTTTAGTTTTCTTTCCTGGTCAGGCCCGGAGAACCTGATTACTTATAAATAATAATAGGTTTAGTAGCTGGTACGGAGACTTCTTTTATATTAAAAAAAGATTTTATTTACCCGGCTTACCCTGCGTGCCTAATATCGTGAGAGCTATTTTATAACTTGTGCTAGGGCGCAGCCTCTTATTAAATATAACTATAAATAATATAGTCTTTTCTGGGATATTATGCTTTAGGGTTTTTGTATTTCTAGTAGGATTAAGTAAAAATATAATAATTATTTATATTATAGTGTTACCTGCTTGTTTACGAGTGGATAAGTATTATTAAATAATAATTATTTTATTATAATATATTATTATATTTTTAGTAGCATTTTGCTCCCTAGACACGCGAGATAATTAATATCTTAATACTAATAAAATAGGCTTATATTATTAGGATTTTTACTATTTTTCCCTTAGAGAAGGGTTTTTTTTATTTTTTAATATAAGGGCAGTTTTTCTCCGTTTGCAAACTATTTATATAGGTCTAAATAATATAAGTTTATAATAGATTCCTAGGTTATATCCTCCTCGCGAGAATATCTTTTTTATTAAATTAAGAATTCTTTTATTTTATTCCAGGTCCTTTTTACTTAAAGCCTTTTTATATAATACTTCCGGGATTCTTTATCCTAGTAAGTTATAAAAAATTATTTTATAGACCTTACTCCCAGTATTTCCTGATACTCGTGTAGTAAGAATATATAAAATATATTATATATTTTAACTCCTGCGGGAAGTTTTAATTAATAAGCTTGCTTTTTAATTTTTTTTATTATATATAATAGCCTTATACTTAGTTAATCAAGCTTTTTATTTAACTATAAATTTTATTAATTTTTTAAGAATAACCAGACTAATTAATCTTTAGTAAATACTTTTGCTTACTTTTTTTAGTTATAGTACTAGATTTAGTACTCGCGAGTATATTCTAATAACTTTTTAACCACCTTATGAACTTTTTTAATTCGCGAGACTTACTCTTATACTAATTTTTTTATCTTTAAACTTTCTCGCGAGTCTAGAGTAATTACCCTAGGATATTCCCTAATTAATATATAAAAGGGTGATACCTGGGTTAAGCTTTATTAAATATTATTATACGCGAACTTTGCGAGAGGAAGATAATTAACTTAATTATCTTAATTAAAATTAATATATGCCTGTAAGTATTACTTTAATATATTATTTAACTGTTTTATTTGGCCATCTGTCTGAGGGTGGTACGCGGTACTTAATCCTTACTTAATTTATAGATAATATATAAATTTAGACTAGAAGTCTTTTATAAATACTAACCTATAATTAATAATTATTTTTATAGGTATATTATAAAGTCTGAAGATCTTATAAGTTAATATTTATATTAATTTTTTCTCGCGAATTATTTTCTTCGCGGGAATAAAGTGTGCTATTTTAGTAAATTAGTTTATAATTATTAATATATAATCAAAAGAGACTCGCGAACCGTCTATTATAAATAAGCTCGCGGAAAAATCTATAACAAAATTTATTATTATTTATTTTTAGATTTTCCCGGGGACTAATAATAATTTTAGTAATTTATATTATTTTTTATAAATCTTCCGGTCTCTTTAATACTCTTTATAAGTTATATAATATTTTTTAATAAATATTATTATCTGCGGCCAGTAGAACTTCCATAAAACTAATTTATTAGTTTTTCACGAGGTAAAGTACCTAGTAAATAAATTATTATAAAATTTTGTTAAAATAGCTAACCTTAATTCTAAATTATCTAGAATATAAAGCTTATTTTTTTAGTATAGCTAGTTTTTGTAAGACTTTTATTTTACTAGTTTATTTTTCTTCTTATTTTTATAATAGATAAACTCTTTAGATTTTATAAGTTTTTAGTAAATCTTTTATATAAAAATATTTATTTAAAATAATTAAGGAATCTTTTTTAATAATTCTTCTAAAGAATCTTCTTAATAAAGTTTTTTCTTATAAATAACTTTTATAGCCTGTATTTATACCTTAGTCTAGTTAGCTATAGTAATTCTTTTTATAAGAATTCTTCTTATAATTATCTATTTTATCCCTAGACCTAGGAGATTTATAAACTACCAGGGAGCTTTAGTACTAAGCTCCTGTATATTCTCTTAATAAATAAACTTTTTATAATTAGATTTTTATAAAAGTATATCTGCCGGGTTTTCTTTTCCCGGATAATATTTTAAAATAAAAAAAAAACTTATAAGCTTTTATACTTATTATATTTATTTTTATAATAATTTTTTTATAGCAAAGTAATGTAGTATGTTATAGTCTATAAAAACTTTAATAGGGTGCTTTGTTCTCTCTAGGTAGTATCTTTATTTTTTAAAGCCTTTTACTATTACAAGTAGTTCCTGGTTATAAATCCTGTAATTTTATTTTACAGGAATTATTTTATAAAAAAAAAGTAATTAATTTTTATTAATTATTCTTATTTAGCTGTAAGAGGATTATACTAATTATATAAATAAATATATTTATTTCTATTCGCGAGGGCAAATCCTTATAAAAATAATATATAATTATTATATTCACAAAAGCTTTCTTTAGATTTCTAAAGCTTTCTCTTATATTTATAATTAAAAAATCTAGGTTAAATTTTTTCCTTTTCCTCTTTAGGAGTTTCTTAATTATTTTAATTAGAGCTATAGCTAAACCCGAGAATTGCTAAATAAACTTCTAATATTAATTCGCGAACCTAATAAACCTTTAAATATTATAAATATTTTCTAGTATTAGCTAATTTATAATTATCTGGACTCGCGAAGTTTCTATTTAGACCTTATCCTAGTTAATAATAAATCTTAAAAAGTTTATCTCTATTATTATAAACTTATACTTATTAAGCTTTATATATAGGCTTACTTCTTATAAAGTTTAGAAAACTTTATAAACTTGCTTCTTATAGTCCTTTAAATTTTATAAATAAATTATAATATTATTTAGATAAACCACTATAAAGTTATTAAAATAATCCTAAAATAGGCTATTAATAAACCCCTAAAATATTACAGGTGTGTTTATTAAATTAAATAATATTATTAAGTACTTAAATAGTCCGAATTTTATTCAGAAAGCTATTTTCTACTTATAGCCTGTGGTTATATAAATCTTATAATAAATATTGCAAAGATTAAGCTATATAAACTATAATACTCTGGCTAGTATATTAATATATTTATTAATTCTCGGTAATAAGTAGGTATTCTTCGCGGATATCTTATTTACATTCTAAAAGTTTATATATATCTGTAAATTTTTATTCTTTTTTATTATAAATAATACTAGTACCCTAATAGGCGACTTTAAAGTCTATATCTATCCTTATTTTAAGTTTTTCTAAAGATATTCCTATAATATTTTATTTTTCGCGGGAGATATTTTATAAATTAAACTAGTTTATAATTTAAAATCTTTTATGAGATAAATCTCTAAGTTAATACTTTTATAATATAGAAGTAGATTCTCCGCGAGATCTTCTAAGAAAACCTCCGCGAAGTTTTTTAATTATTCTAGGATATTTTACTTCTTTAGTTCTGCTATATTAATCTATTAGATATAAATTATAATTAGTTAATTAAGTTTATTTTTCTTAAATTCCTTTATTTACTCCTTCGCAAATACTAAAGTAATACAGACCTAATTTTCGCGGGAAAGCTCTAGATAATATTTATAAAAATAGATAATAAATTTTTTTAAATTATTTATAATATTCCTAAGATTATTTCTAATATACTAGAAAATATTATCACAAGTCCTACTTAGATTTTATAATAACTTTATAAGTTTTCTAGCTTTAAATAAAATTATATAACCTCTTATAAAAAGATTTTATGGCTGTTTACTCTAGCTGCCTTAAACTAGGTAAATAATTTTTTTTATTTTATTTTTTTATAAGATTAAAAAATATTAGATTCGCCTCTACTCTAGTATTAATTAATATTTTTAATAAGTTTTTTTTTTCCTATTTAAATATTATCTTACTTTGTTTTATAAGGTTCTGGGGTACCGGCTATCCCCGCAGCTTTATTAATAAAAATTTTATAAGAAGTAGTTTCTTTAGTCTTTCTTTCTTATTTATTTATAATAAGCTAATATCTTTTATTAAAAGACCTCAGAGTTATATTAACTTCCTTAATTAATAATTAGATACCTTGTAGCCTAGCTTATTATAATTAAAATATTTAACTTGTGATAGGTTATCTTATTTTTTTATAAGATCTATCTTTTTATTAGGTAATTTTCCCTATAAAATTTTAGGTAAGTCTTTCCGCGCCTGGTTATTTCTTATAAATTCTAAAGATTTTTATCCTGAATAATTTCGGCCTAAATTTAGATCTTATAAGCTTAATTATTAGTTTTTCCTAGGTCCTAGTTAGTAATCTTTTATAAAAAAAATATAAATATAAAATTAGCAAGATTAACTTCTGCTCTAATTTCGGGAATTTAAATTACTTATAAATCTTTTACTTAAGATCTTAACTAAATATTTTATAAAATAAATAAAATTATAAGTAGTTTATTCTTCTTATTTTATTCTTAAGCTCGGACTTAGTCTTCTTTTATCTTTAAAAGTAAGCATAATCACCCTTATTCTTACGAGGCTTAAAATATAACATTTTAAATTAAATATTTTATTTATAATTTCTTAAATTATCTAATTAATTTTTTAAGAATTTGCAAAAGCCTCTTTATCCTCACGAGTAATAATTATCTAAAAAATTACTCTTCTAAAGATCGCTCAGTATATAATTCAGGTATATAATTATTATTTTTATTTTATCCTTATTATCCCAGCTGTTTACTTCCGCGGTTAATTTTTATCCGGTAATAAACGCTTAGTAAATAGTATAATTATATATTGAGTATTACTCTTTTTTACTAGGAGGCTTAATCTTTAAGCTAAATTTTTTTTTTATAAGAGGAATAATTTCCTTTAAACTCTCTACCCGAGTGTATTTTCTAAAAAGTAATATTAAAGCATACTAGAGTTTCTAAAGTTTTTTTAATAATATAATTTATTTACGGATAGTCTCTGTGTCTAAGATTAATAATTTTTTTACCTATAAGAGTTCTAGTTTATTATCAAGTAGTTCTTTTTTAGTAGTTTCGCGAGGTTCTACTAGTTCTGGAGTTTCCTAAGTCTGCGAAAACTTTTTTTCGCGAGTCAGCTTAATAGGTAGTTAGACGCCCTATCCGCGAGTTCCTTCTTTTTTATTAGCTATTTTGCTAACAGGCCGCCTTAATTAGGTATAAGCAACAAAATTATAAAGTTAAATACTTTAGTACCTTAAAGATAAGATAGCGTGAGAGTAATTAGCTAAAGATCTTAAATATATGGTATATTCTACTTAAAATATTATCACTAGGATTCAGGGGAACCCCTGCGAGAACACATTTTCATCGTGTGTTCACTAGGCTATAACTAAGCACCCGTTCTGACTAAGCATCCCTGGGAGGATCCCATATGGATCCTTACATAATTATTATAATCTCGCAAGATAACAGGATTATTATTTAGTAATCTTTTTTTTAAGATTATTACTATTAGTAAAATTAACTATATATTATTTATTATAATCTTTAATAAAAATCTTTTTTTAAAGCGATTATCTTATAATATTATAAATTAATAAAATATATAAAGTATAAAAAATTATTAATTAAAGGTTTTTCTCTATAATAAATTTAATATAAGAATTATTCGTAAATAATTAAGTATCTAGCTTATTTTATTATTATATAATATACTTTTATTTTATAGCCTTAACATTATATACTATTATTATCTTTATTTTTAGTATCTAATTTTTCTAATATATTTTATAATTTTTCAAAATTTGCTTACAAGTTTAATAACATTATAATCTTATAAATAAAATAATTTTTTTCTATTTTTTGTTTTTGAAGTATTTAAAATTTTGCTTTAAAAATATTTTAATTATTAAGGACTAGGGCTAATTAATTTCTTTTAATTATTATTAATATTATTATTCTTATCTTTATCTTTATTAATATTCTTACTCTTATTATTTTTAATATTATTAGAGTTTTTGTTCTTTCTAGTATTATTATTATTATTATCTTAATTAATATTCTGATTTTTATTATTAATACTATTATTCTTTATTATATATAAAAACTTATTATAGGATTCCTTATAGGGGTTAGGATTACTTAAATTAAAGTTTACTAATATAAAGCCTTAAGTTAGTTACTGAGCTATTCTAGTAATAGCTGGTAGGAATAATAATAATAAAGATAATAAAAATAATAATAAAAGAATAATAAAGTTATATATTTAGTAATAAATCAAGAAAATGACAGGATCGCTATAAAAAAGGAAAATAAAATAATAGGGTTATAAGGATAATAAGGTATTAATAAGATAAAAAAAAGAGATTAAAATAAATAAAAAATTATATTAATAAAATTATTAAAATTCTTAAAAGAATTTACTATATAAAAGAGTTTATTACATAAAAGAAAAGAATTATTATACAGATTATTACTTAATAAAATAAAATAAATTAATAAAATAATATAAAATGTCATAACTGGGATAACAGGAATTAATATATAATGAAAAAAATAAAAGAATATATTAATAAAAAAAATAAGTATTATTTTATTTATAAAATAGCTTTAAACTTATTAATAAGCTTAGAAAAATTAAAATTATTTTTTTTAATTTATTAATTATTTTTAGTACTGTAGCCCTTCTATTTAATAAGATATTTAATATACTTAGTATATAATCTACTATATTTAACTACGTGCTTATTAAGAATGCGCTTTATTTAATATTTAATATTATTATTAGTAGTAATAAATAAAGGTTAAGAATATTTATAATTAAATTCTATATTTTTTTTAATAATTTAAATTACGTAATTAATACCTAAGGGTAGATCTTTTATATTAAAAATAATTTTAAATAATAAGTTAAGCTATAATTAGAAACTTTAAAAATTTTAAAAAATCTAGTATAATAAGGCCCATACTTACTTAACTGCTTAACTAATAACATAATATACTTATAATATAATTTTAAAAAATAAAATTAACCTTTTATATAAGTAAGGAATAAAGTATATTTATTATTAAATAATTATTTTATCCGTAAAGTAACGAATAATAATATTCTTTAGGTATTTATTTAGTATATAAAATCCTGGATATTTCTAAATTATTTTTTTAAAATATCCTATTATATATAAAGTTATATTTTATATATTAATTTATAAGAAATTAATAATGTTATAATATTCAGAGCAGAATTAATTATTATAATAATAAATAATAGTAGAATAAACTATTCTTTCTTATTCACGGCTATTATTTAATATTTTAGTATAATCTTAATAATTTAAATAATCTGTTTAAATATACTATCTGTCTAAAAATAATAAGTTAATAAATAAAGCTATTTAACATCTAGTATTTTAAATAAACTATACTAAAAACTATTTATAAACTTAAGATTATAATTAAAAATAATAATAGCCGGAATACCCTAATTATAAGCTTATATATAAATAGTTATTTTATATTTTTAATATTCTGTGTTATAATTCTTGCAACCAGAAATAAAATTTATATATTTTATAAACTTATTTACTAAGACTATTATTATATTATAATCCTTATTAATAGGTAAATTAAAAATAAAATTAATTATAATATAATAAAATAGCACTTCAGAAATAATTAAATATAAATTATTATAAAAAAAATAGTACTAAAATTTATTAAAAAAATATCTAAAATATTATAAAATATATTTATATAATAATATATAATTTTTATAAATAACAAAACTAGTAAGCTTCTGAATATATTAATTAAATCCTAAATAATTATTATTATTATATATAAAATAAAACAAGTCTTTTATTATTAAACAAGGGATATACAGCTAAAAATTATTTAAACCTAATTTTATATATAAAAAATTATTATATAATTTATATAAAATTATATAATTTTTATTTTATATTATTTCTATAATATAAATAACTTAAATATTATAACTATATTTATTTTAAAGATACCTTTTAAAATTATTACTAATATATAGAATTAAAACTTAAAAAATATATATATTATATTTTTTAATAATATTAAAATTAATATTATAAATTTTTAAATAATAAGCCGGTAAGTAACTTAATATATTTACTAAAATATTCTTATTATCTGGCTAATAAGAAGTTCAAAGATTAAATTATTAAATAAATATAGATATATAGACTAGGTATAAATTTAACCTTTCTAATATAATATTAGATATTAATATATGGGAGATAATACTTATTATAAAAATATAATTAATATAAATAATATGCTTTCTCTAATATTTATATAAGATAAAATATCTTAAGTTTAATAAGCTAGTACCTTAATTTAGTGATAATTAAAATTTTTAATAAAATTAAAATTAACTTTATAATTATATATAAAGGGGGCTTTATTAAATTTATATAATTATAATTATTAAAATAATATAAAATAACTCTAAACCCTACATATAAAGTGTCTAGGTTATAATATAATTATATTATAAAATTAAGATAAATAAGAAATAAAAAATTACTAAATTATATTTATAAAATAATAAATAAATAATATTTTTTATTATTAAATATAAATAAAACATTTGTTTATTACTTTTATAAAATAAGATTTTTTTATAAAGCTTTTTTTAATAAGGCTATTTTATATATCTGTAGAAGTATAATAATTATAGTATAATTTATAATATAATACTAAAAATATTTTATTAAACTAATATAATATTTAAAGTTAGTAAGTATTATAGGAAAAAATAAGTTTTTAATTACTTAGATTTTTTCTGCGGGTATAAAGAGACTAAAGGTGTTAATATATTAATCAAGTAACTATATAAATAAAAATTTAATAAATATTTTTAAGGATTTTAGCTTAAGATTTATTATTAAGAACTTATTAAAAACTATTAAATACTTATTTATTAAAATAGATATAATAATTATATTATTTATAAAAGTTTTAATAAATAATAAATTATAAAGTAAATAATTTATCTGTTAATATATAAATAAAATATTATTAATAAAATTTATTATAATAATATAAAAAACCTCTTAACCGCGATAACTAACTATTATTAAATAATTTTAATAATTTTTAGAAATAGATTATTAATAAAAAACCTTCGCGGTATTTATAACTAAAATATATAAATAACCCTTAATTAATATAATAATTTTATTTTAAAATAATAAAAGATAATAATCTTTTTCTACCTTAATATTTATATTATATAAATTAATAATAATATAATCTTTTAGCTTAAATGCCTTTTTTATATTATTTTAAATAAGATAATAAATTATAAAAATAAAATATTTTATTAAAATATAATTAATTACTTATACTAACTTACTAGCTTAATAAAATAGTATTAAAGTATTATTAATTATAATTTAGTCACGCGGGTTTAAATAGTATATCTTAGTTTCAGGAATATAGGATTACTAACTAGGATATATAAAAATAATTATTTATTTTCTTTAAAAAATATTAATTATTTTAATATTATTAGTATTAAAAAGGGCCTAAATATTTTAATCTATAATTAAATATTTTAGCTTAGTTATATTAATTTTATTATTTATAAATATAATAATATTATTAGGCAATACTTTTGTTAAGGAATTTACAGAATTAATAAGCTTATTTTTATTAGTTTTATAAATATTAAAATCTATATTAATATTAAAAACCATTTTAGTAAATAAATATTTAATATATTATTAATATAAATATAATTAACTAAATTTGTTTAAAAGATTAGTTTACTATATAAAACACTTATCCTAATATAATATATATTATATTAATAATATAGTATAACGCGATTTCCTTTTCTAGAGGCCTATAAAGTTATTAACTTAAAAAATAATATTAATTTAATAGCTTAAGGTTAAGTTAGAAGTATCTAAAATAATACTAAGATAATAATATTAAAAAATAATAATTAATTAATCTATAATATTATTTATCCTTAGAAAGATAAATAATATATTAATTAAATAATTCTTATAATTAATTAAAATATTTTTATTTATTTTAAAATTATAATCCTTATTTATCTTAAGTAAAAACTTTATAATAATTCATATTATAATAATAATTTACAACTGGATAACTTAATATATAATTATATATATAAAATAATTAATAATTTATTTTTTATATATTTAATAAATAAATATAAAAATAAAGTCCTTATAAGCTTATATAATATTTTTTTACTTACTAAAATCTAAAATAATATTTTTAAATATAATTATATTAGTTCTGAGTAGGGTTTTAACTTAAATATTAAAAATTATATAAGTGTATATATTAATCTAAGTAAATATAAGGCTATTCTTAATATAAAGAAAGTAAACTAAAAATTTAGTTATAATAATTATTTTATAGCAGGAACCAATTTTAATAATTATAATTATAAACTAATTTTTATAAAGAATAATATTTAATATAAATTTAATAAATAAAGTATTTATAATTATATATAAATAATTAGTATTAAGATAAATTTTTAATAAATTAGTAATTTAATTTAAACTAACCTTAATAATAATTATATACTAAATTTAAACTAGAGCCATAAGGTCTATTAAAATAATATTATTATATTTAATAAAAAAGATCATTATATTATTAATTATATCAGAATTATAGAGTATAATAGGCGAAATATTAAAATTAGATATTTTATTAAGTAGTATATAATTAACTAAATACTTGTAAAATTTATTATTAAAAAAAAAGATTTTATTATAATTATAATATATAATAATAGATTCCTGATTATAATTATTATTTACTAAATAAATATTACTATAGTTATTATAATTATAATTATTATAATTATGAAAACTATTATCTCCAGAAATATTATCTTAAACTATATATATATTAGATAATATATTTAAAAAATAATTAAGAAAAATTATTAGAAGGCTTATTAAATATAAGTTTATTAATTTTATTATTTATATTTTTAGTCTTATACGTATAGTTATATAACAGGCGAGGGTTTTAATTTTATAATTAATATTAATTATTATAATTAGTATTTTAATATTCATAATAATAGTTCTGCTAACTATAATTTATATTACATAACTTATTATTAATTACTAATTATAATTTTTAGGGCGGGGCTTAAACTTGCTAGACTTAGGCTTAACTATACCCGGTTTAATAACTTTAGTCATTTTATTAATCCTACTAAGGGTAATTATTTAATTACTATTAACGATTTCTGTATATATTAAGACTATATAAAGTTATCTGATTATTCGCGAACTATGAATAACAAAATTAGTATAATATTAGTTAATATTAATATTTAGGGCGATTTTAATAATTAGTCTTATTTAATTACTAATTTGGCTGCTAACTATAGTTTTAGATCTTTAATAATACTTAGATCTTTTAATTATTTTAAAAATTACTAGTATAATAGTCTTGCTTAATAATAAGGTTTTACTAAAAGAAATATTGCTTTTATAATTTCTAAACAAAGTCTATATAAAATATATTAAAATACAGTTAGCAAATATTATATTAAAAGAATAGGTCTAATATATTCTAAATTATAATTAATTAATTAAAAGGGTTTAAAAGATTAATATTATAAATATAATAAAAAACTTCTTTAATAAATATATAAGATATCTTACCCTTAGTAATATTAGTAAATATATAATATAAAGTTTAAAGCTTGAGCTAAGCTTTTAAAGGGTTTACTTTAAAATAATAATATGAAAATATAAGCTAATTATTATAAATAGTTTAAATATATAGCTAATCTTTTTTAATTTTAGATAGCTTAAAAATAAACTAGGTAAAAACTATATTTTATATATATAACTATATATTTACTTTAATAATTACTTTATCCTTATAGGTTAAGATAGTAATAATTTGATTATAAAAGATATTTATATTATTATAGATAATTATATTATAAGAAAGTTAAAGGAGCCTTTTATTTTAAAAATTAGGTTAAAATAGGCTAATCTTATCTGTTTTCTAATAATTATTTTATATATTACTATTATTTTTTATAGTTTTTTTTTATTATTTTAATCACTTTTATCTTTATCCCTTTTAAGTATTAGGCGGTTTTCTAGAAATATTAATTTATTATATTACTTAGCAAGCAAGCGATAAGACTCTATAAGATTACTTTATATAATATTATACTTAGCTTGTATAATTTTCTATCCTTAAAAAATGTATATAAGTATATTCTTTATTTTTACTAATTCAACAGCTAGACTAAAAGTCTAAAATATAATAGGTGGTATGATAGGCTTTAGTATAATATTATATATAGAATTAAATATTTATTAATTAAACTTATACTTAGTATTAGAAATTAATAATTCTTCTATAAAAGGAATAGCTATATCAAGATTAGGAACTAAACTAGATAAATTAAATAAATAATATTTAGTAATATTAAGATATTTACTAATATTTTTTGCCTTTACTTTACATGCTAGCTTAATAATAATAAGCAAAGCTATAGTATTAAAATCTTTAGGAATTATAGGGATCTTTGGTTTATTAATATTATTTTTATTATAACTGTTTTTCTTTTAATTATAACTTCTTTTCTTATAACTGTCCTTCTTAGTATAGGATATAATATATAATAAATGATTAATTATGTCAATAGGGTCTGATAATAAAGTCGTCAATATAGCTTTTAATATAGATATTATTAAAAGTTTTTTTAAAAATAATTTAGTAATAAAATACTTATTCTGCTAGTCCTAAAATATTTAATTAATAAATAGAAATATTAAGATCTTGATAAATTCCTTAATAATATACTTTATAAAAAAATAATTAATATGTTAATTAGAATAATATATAAATTGGCGTTCTAGTAAAAGTAAAAAGGTTATAATAATAAATTAAGCACGCTAGATAATATATATATATATTAATATTATTAATAAAGCGAGATAATAAAATATAATAATATATATTAATTTAATAGGCGAGCTCAGCGAGATGTTTTAATATTAGAAATAAGAATTCTTGAAGTTAAAAATAATAAAAAATAATATAATATAATTAAGTTAGTTAAAAAATAAATTTTATAAAAGACTTAAAAAATAAACTCCACGAAAGACAAACTTTATAAACTCTGGGAATAAAGCTGTTAAAAACAAAAAATAATAATATTAAGTAAATAATATTAAACAGATAATTATTATTAATATAAAATACGAAAAGATTTAGATAAAACTAGATATACTATTATATAATAGTTTATTACTGGATTAATAAAGATAATAAGATTATTTATTTAAAAATAACTAAGTCCTCTGCCTTGTAGAGGCGGGAGCTACGGAACACTGTTAATACCTGTAGTGCAGGATTACAGGATGTTGTTAAGACCACAGCCGCAGAACATGCAATAAAGAACACTGCAATAATTCCGGCTGTTATTATCTCTAATTATAATCTTAAGTTTATAAATAATCTTTAGTATAATTTATACAAAGCACTAAATATTAAATAACTTTATTTATTAGCCTATTATCCCCAGATAGATTATATATCTAAACAGATTATTTAAGTTATTAAAATTATATTAAAATACCAGATAATAATTATAAATAAAAAAAATAATTTATTTTATTATTATCTATTATTATAATAATTAATTCTACTTTAACTATTATAATATTATTAACTTCCCACAAATTAATATATAAAATATAATTTTATATATGATAAAATATTTTAAAGAGATAGTTTAAAAGTATTTAAAACTTTATATATTAAATAAATACCTAAAAAACTTTATTATTTACACTTTTGCAGATAAAGCAGTTATTTAATAATAAATATATATTATCTCCTGCTTATACAAAAGATTAATCCTATTTTCTAAAATTATATTACAGGTATACTATGCCATCAGCTAAATAATTAAAAAAATATAAACCTTACTATACTAGTTTTTTTAAAATTCTTAATATTTTTAATAATAGCTTAACTTATTATCTAAAGCTACCTCTAATATAAAAGATCTATTTTTAAATATTAATTACCTAACTTAAACCATCAAAAAAGACGCGAAATTTAATTATAAATATTTTTAATTTCCGCCTGTTACTCATAATACTAATCCTAAGTACAAAATAAAGTAAATTTTTAATAAATAAATAATTAAGCGCGGTAGATTATAAACTAAGTATATTAAGTATCTTATTAGATAAAAGGGTTATAGCACTAAAAATAATTAATAAATTAAAAAAATAATCTTTATTCTCCTAAGTTTATTAATAAATTTAAAACTACTTTAGAAATAAAGTAATATTTAATTCTTTTATTAATATATTCTCTTATATTTTATACTATATTAATTACTTTTATTTTATTAATTTATTTTATTCTATTAATTTAATTTATTTTATCTTATTAAATAATAATTTATATAATAATTCTTTTCTTATACAATAAATTCTTTTATATAATAACTCTTTTATCTTTTATTACTTAAGGACTTTAATAACTTTACTAATATAATTTTTTCCTTATTTTAATAATTATTAAATTCCTCTTTTTTTACCTTACCTATACTTATAATTCTTTATTTATTTTCCTTTTTTTTTATAATAACCCTGTTATTTCCTTAACTTATTATTAAATATATAATTTTATTATATCTTTATTATTATCTTTACTATCCTTATTATTATTATCCATGCTAATTATTACTAGAATAGCTAAGTAACTAACTTTAGGCTTTATACTAGTAAACCCCAAGCCAAGCAACCCTGACCTGAAACTAAGTAATATAATAAATATTTATAAAAAATCCTATAATAAGCTTTTACAGGCAATAAAAAATAATAATATTAATAAAGAAATTAGCAAGCTAATAAGGATATCTTATAAAATAATTATAATTATAAGAATTAGAATAATATAAATAAGGATGATCAGGATAAGCAAAATCTAATTATATAAATTATTTAATATTTAACTCCCATAAAAGCTATTATTTTAAAACAGACATTTATATATTTTAAAATAGATAATTAAAATAATTTAATTATATAAAAAAAGAATAATACTAAAAAAACAAGAATATACTGAATAATAAATATTATATATAAATTATACTCCTGGCATGGCCTTTATGTCCCTAAAAAATATTATTATAAATAAATATAAATATATAACTTAGCAGTCAGCGAAGTCTTTAATATAGCTATATATAAATAAATATATAAAAAAAATCTTATTAAAAAAGAAATAATTAATATTTTATTTAAATAAACTTACCTTAGTAATCTGGAATATATAAAGATTATTTTAAATATTATTAAGACTACTTAATAAGATTATAACTTATAATATACTATTAATTTTACTAATAACAGAGACTTAAAAAAAAAGTTTTATATAATAATCTTATTATTCTAAAGGGTAATAATAATAGTCTATATATTATTATAATTAAATTTTTTTATACCCTAATTAGTCAGAAACTTACTAAAAAGAACTAATAAGTTCTAAATAATATTATAATTAAGAATACAAGTTTTAATCTTTATATATAAAATAATTTATTATATTATACTAGATAAATGCCGCTGAACTTTCCTGAGAAAAATACTTATTTTTATAAATAAAATATATAACTTTAATTTATAGGCTATATTTTATACTATATTACTCCTAATAATAACACCTTGCTTATTATTATTATTATTAATAATATTAATATAAAAGGAAACATAAAACTTAAAAAGAACTAATCTCTAAATTAAAAAGAAAATATATAATTACTAAAAATAATAATTCTGTTTAAATTTAAACCTCTGTTAAGAAAATAAAGTTTAAAAAGTTAGTAGCTATTATTATTAATAAAAATAATTAAGTTAAGAATAAGCAAATTAGCTTAGTTATTAGATCAGAAAATAAAAATAATAAAACTTTTAAGTAACTGCCTATTACTATCCCTAATTTATTACTTAATAAATATACTCCTGCGAGTCTTACTACTTCTATAAATATTATTATTTCTATAAATATTATTATAACTAGCATAAATAACATTATTATAATTACTAGCACCTGGAATATCTAGATAAAAACATTATTTTTAAAAGCTAAAAAAATATTAAATAATATTTAAAATTCATATTAAGAATTTAAGGATATATTAGTATTTAGAATACTTAATAAATTATCAATAATTATACTTAAATTTTTATCTTATGCGCAGGCTACTACTATTATTAATATATTTTTATACTTATATTTTTAGAACTTTATTATATACAATAAGAATCTACAAAAGAAGCTTGACGCGACTTCTTATATATTAATATTTATACCTGTTTTTATATCTCTTAGCAATCACCTGAGCCTATAAGAAAATCAGGATATAATTATCTAGCTTATTATAACTTATAATAATATAAATACAGCTATACAGGATTCTATTTATTATCTTATTAATATATATAACTATACCATCATAAATACTAAAGTATTATAGAATATTATTTATTACTACATAATTATAAACACTAAGGTATTTATAAATATTAAAGATGCTAAAGATTATAAAAAAAATTATAATAAAGTAATAAAGAAAACTATAGTTTTTTAGAATAGCCTATTTATAATAATAATAAAAAATAAAATATTTAAGAAACATATAAGCTCTTTAACAAAGAAATATAATAAGTTTATTCAAAGAAATAATAATCTTTTAAAAAAAATAAGCTAAATAATACTTTTTTTGCGATAAATAATTTTGTAAATACTAATAACATAAAATATATTAAATAAATTAATATATTAGCTAAAGTAAAGAATAAAGCTATTAAAAAGATTAAACTCCTATATAAAAATTAAAATATTTTAATAAAACATATTATTATCTTATTTATAAAAAACCTGGCTATTATTATATAAATTAATATTCTAAAAAAGAAAAATAAAACCATTATTATTACTACTAATATATATTATTATAAGGATAATAATGTATAAATAGATAAACTAATTTTTTCTATTATTATAAATATTACTAAACCCGCTATAACTTTATTTAAACCTACTAAAACTTTACTAGAACTATTATTATCTATAAGATTAAATATTATAATTTTAATAAAGTAGCGCGAAAAACTATATAAAATATAAGTAAATAAGTAATAATAATTATTAGAATACTTCCTTTATATTTTTTTTATATCTTTTCTTATATTTTTATTATTCTAGTTTATTCCTTTTCTTTTTCTTTTTTTTACCCGGATTAATTTAATTTAATTATTCTTCTTTTATTTTTCTCGGGTTAGATTACTTTCTAGGATTTATTTAATAAAAATATTTTTTTTATATCTTTTTTTAATATTATCCGGGGATCTTAACTTCTTTAAGCCAATAAACCTTATTATTATTATTTCTTATTTAGAAGGATTTATCTTATTTAGTAAAGATATTATATTATTTTTTATTATGTGTTTTGCGGCTGTAATCTTAATAATATCCTGTAATCTTATACTATAGGTGTTAACTGTATTCTGTAGCTCCCGCTCTACAAGGCGGAGGACTTAGTTGTTTTTAAAAGAACAATCAATTTAATCATCATAATTCTACAATCCAGTAGTAGGCTACTACATTAGTTATAAAGAAGCTACTGTAGGCGGTACTAAGCTATATTAGATAATAAAAGTAAGGGAGAAGCGCTAAGTATGATTAATAAAACTAACTTTTTATACTATAATAAATCTTATTTAATTTATTATAATTTTATTAGAACTAATATCTGTGACATTAAATATTATAATATCTATGATAATTCTGATGAAGTGCCGCGGACACCTGGTTAAAAATAAGAATAAAACATATTTTTGATTACTTTTTTGAGTTAATTTATACTATTTTATTTTTAATTATAATTCTGACTTTAATCCTACTAAACATAACAGTAAGATTATTAAATAGTTACTTATTATTATTCCTAATTTATTACTTAATAAGTATACTTGTGCAGATATTATTATAATTAATATAAATAATATTATTATAATTATTAATATTTAGAATACTTAAATAAAAGTATTACTTTTAGAGGTTATGATAATATTAAATAATATTTAATTAAAACTTACATCAGGAATCTAAGGATATATTAATATTTAAAATATTTAATAAATTATAAATAATTATATTTATATTTTTATTTTATATATAAACCATTATTATTATTAATATATTCTTATACTTATATTTTTAAAACCTTATTATACAAAATAAGAATCTATAAGAAAAACTGAATATAATAAAGCTAATATTTATTTTTATATCTTTTAATAATTACCTAAGCCTATAAGAGAATCAAAATATAATTATCTAGCTTATTATAACTTATAATAATAATAATACAGTTATTCAGGACTTTATTTGTTATTTTATTAATAAAGATAATTATACTGTTATAAATACTGGGGTATTATAAAATATTATTATTATAAATAAGACCTTTCATTAAAAACAATTATAATAAAGTAGTAAAGAAGATTACAGCCCCTTAGGACAACTTATTTATAATATAAGTAAAAAATAAAATACTTAAGAAGAATATTAGGACTCTGACTAAGAAGAATAATATACTTATTAAAAAGAATAATAATCTTTTTTAAAAAAAAAGAAGCTTAATGAAGCCCTTTTTATAATAAATAATTTTACTAATAATAATAATATAAAATATATTAAATAGATTAATAAATTAACTAAAGTAAAGGATAAAACTATATTAAAGACTAAAATTTTATATAAAGATTGAAACAGCTTAATAAAATATATTATCTTACTTTTTATAGGAAACTTGGCCGCCATAATATATATTAATACTTTTATAAAAAATCAGGCTACTAATATTACTATTAATACTTTAGATTTATGTTTTTACGGGGATAAAAGTGTACAGACTAATAAAGTAGACTTTTATACTATTATAAATATTGCTTAACCTATTATTATTTTACTTATTTAATCTATTATAACTTTAGCAGAACTAACATCTGTAATATTAAATATTATAATACTTATAATAACTCCAATAAAGTACCGCGGACGCCCAGTTAAAAATAAAAATAAAATATATTTTTAATTTTATATAGTTTTTACTCCTTATTGTCTTTTAAGTTATTTAAAATATTTCTCATCTTTCTAAGATCAAATTACTTTTTTTATAAAGAGGATCTTAATATTATTTTTATAAGTTTATTTTTTTTCAATTAATTAAATTTATTTTTTCTGGATTAATTAAGTTTGTTTTCTCTAGATTAATGGTTCGAAGTAATCCTTATTAAAGATAATATAAGGTCTTTTTTTTATAACTTTATAATTTCTATTATTTTATTCAGGTTTCTTTGATTATTTTTTTTTATTATTTTCTTCTTTACATTATTCAGGGGAACTTGTTTTAAAAAATAGGAATATTGCACGGCACATAGTCTAGTATATTGTATTATTGGTATTTATGGCAGCCCTAGCGGCGGACATGGTATATATAATAGCCTGTATTCTGCGCCTGCATCTCCGCAGTGGCGGAGGATTTAGTCAAATTAAATAATTTTACTACCATACTCGATCTAGTAGAGGCTGTAATATTATATAAATCTTTAATAAATAAGTTTATTATTATGAATACTGTTGATTGTACTCAGCGCTCCTCCCTCGCTTCTATTGCCTAATATAGCTTAGTACTGCCCATAGTGGCTTCTTTATAGCTAAGAATATCTTATTCTTATAAATAGGAATATATATACTTTATCACTAGTATACTCACAGGTTATGAGCCTGGTTCTTAATTATTTTACTTAATTAAAACCTTATTTTAATTAGTAGATTTAATTCTATTTATTAACTTTATTTAAAATTATATCCGGGATCCGCCTTATTAAAAAATAATATTTATTATTAAATAAGTCTGTCCTGAAGTATTTCTTTAGTCTTATTATTCTATATTTTATTTATATAACTTTTTATTTATTTAGAAATATTATAGTAAAATCTATTTTTTTAATTAGATATTAATGTCTATAAGGTTATATCTAAGTTAAAAAATAAAGCTAATTATAAATAATAGTTTTAAGCTCTTAAAGTTACTTTAAATTTAAAAAATAATTTTTACTAAACTATTTTATAAGGTATTATATCTTAACTGTAATACTCTAATACTTATTAAACTAATAATAATATATTAGTTATAGTTCTTACTAAAAAGCTAAATATTAGTATTAATACTATTATTAATATATAAATTATTATATAAAAAAGAAGATTAATAATTAAAATATTATTTTTTTTACTTACTAAAAATAAGAATTATCTTTATTTAATTAAAAATTATTTTTAATTTTATTTTTTTTTCTCTTTACTCTTAATATTAATCCTAATAATTATATAAAAAAATAAAATAATATTTATAAGATCTAAAAGACTCTAAAATAACTTTATTTTTAATAATTAAATTAGAAATACTATTATTTTTACAGTTAATTAGTTAATATGAAATATGTTAAGTTAATTAAATATAAAATATTTATATAAAAATTTTATAATACCCTAGTTAAATTTTAATTTATTAAGATTATTAAACTATAGCTGGAATATATATTATTTTTAGGAATATTTACTAAAGTCTTTATTTTTTATATATTATTTATTTAAATTAAGCTAAAATATAAATTCTTAGAAATTAATATAATAATAATTTATATTAATTTTTTTAACTTTAAAATATTATAAAAATATGTGTATATATATGTTAACTAAGTAATTACTATTAATATACTAAAAAATAATAAAAAAAACTTTAATAAAAATAAATTAGGTTCTTAAGATTAAAAAAATTATAAATATAATTATAAAAATTATAACTATAATAAAAGTAACTTCTTATTTTTTATAAATAATAATTAATTAAATTAGTAATCTAGGGAGGATAATAAGGATTATATTATAATTTAGTATAATTATTATAATTTTTTTAATAATTATTTTTTATTTAATTATTTTTTTAATCCTAAAAATATATTAAATAAAGGTCGCGGTAAAAAAGAATATAAAAATTAAGATAAAAAAAAAAGTAATTTTTTTATTAATTTTATTTTATTTAATTTAAACTAATAATTTAAATAAAAACCTTTTAATTAATATAAATTTAATATTTATAAATTATATTAATCTCTGTGCTTTATTACTTACTTATTTTAATTCTAATATATTATATAATTTTATACTTTTTATAATTAATGTAGGCATTTCTAATATAATAATTTTTAATTATAATTTTTTAAAGAACTTTATTACTTGTAAGAATTTTATTATTATTATTATTAATTATATATTTTATATAAAAAGTTATAATAATCTATTAATTAATCTTATTAAGCTAGAATCTATTTGTCACACTATGGTGTTGTGCACTATTGGTATCTATGGCAGCCGTAGCGACACACATGGCATGTATTATACACTGTAGCGTTCCGCACCCTATCTCTACGGCGATCACACTTAGTAAAATAGAATAATCTTACTACTTTTATTAATCTAGTAGAAAATTATTATATAGTAGCATGTCTGGTTTTATCTGAATTTTTTTTTATTTTATATTAGTAACAATCATCTGTTTAATATTATCTGCTTATTATTATTATTTTTTATTGTTAACAGCTTTATTCCCGGAATTTATAATATTTAGAGATTTATCTTTTGACCAGCTCAGGTTTACTATATTATTATTTATTACTTTTAGTTTTATTAGCTTTCTTTATTTAGTTTTTTTTATTTAGTCTTATTATTTCTGATGTTAAGAAGACTTGCTGAGCTTATTTATTAAATTAATATATATTATTATATCTTATTATTTTATTTTATTATTAATATTAATATATATATTATTCAGTATATTTAGTTTATTATTATAATCTTTTTATCTCTACCAGAACACTAATTTATATATCCTCCTGATTAAAATATTAATTATTTTTTTATAAGGCGTGCTGTTAAGGAATTTATTAAGATTTTAGTATTTTTATTTATTAATTAAGTATTTTAGGACTAGCAGGATAATTATTTTATTAATTAATTATCTCTAAAGAGACTTTTTATTATATCTATATCGCAAGTTATATTTATAACTTTGTTATTAGACCCTATTGATATAATTAATTATTTATTATATATTATATCTTGTACTAAGAAGAGAAGTTATAATTAAAAAAAAGACAGTTATAATAAAAATAATACTAATAAGCTAAAGACTTTTATAGTTTCTGGCAGTTTTAATATTATAGTTTCGCCTGCCATTATTAAACTAATATATAAAGCAAAAAATATTAGCAAACATCTTAATACTACTAGATGTTATTTGTTTAATTTATTAAGTTTAGATCTAATATTATATCTAGTATTATAAACTTTAGTTCCCGATCCTGACCCTGTTGACCCTGATATAGTTATTTTTTTTATAAAAGAATTATTAATTTTTAATACTAAATATAAATTTAATTAATAAATATTTAATTCTATATATAATATTACACTAGAGCCTATTATATTATTTATTATATCTTAGATTTCCGGTCTAGCTGCCGAACTAGCAGAGATAAAAAATATACTTATACAGATTTTCTAAAAACAGAAAGTTATATAAGCTAAATATAATACTATATAAAGTAATCTTACAGAATCTTATTATTTACTTGCCGAGTAATATAATAAATTAATATTCCTGGAGAACTGCCTAATATTTAAAAATAATAAGGGAGATAAGGGTAATTAAAATAATAAAAAAGACCGCGGGAATAATAGTAATATATAATATAATTATTAGAAAGCAGATAAAGTTAGCTTATTTTAGCCTAATTTCTAAGATAATAGACTTTTTTAATCTTCTTATAATATAATTATTTATAATAATATTAATATTTTCTGTGATTAAATTATTAATATCTTAATTTATAAGGGTAAAGCTATTATTAAAATAAATATATAATTATATATACAAGATATAGTCCTTACCTGGTTTATCTCTAAATTATCTAAAATCAAGAAAGATTAGCTATATATTTAACCTGTTTATAATAACTGGCTTATATCCCTATATCTTTGTTTTAAAATAAACCCTCTAGAAGCTTAGCTAAAGTTTTAAGCTTTATATTATATATTTACTAATATTATTAAGGGTAAGACGCCTTATATATTTGCTAAGGAAGTTTTTTACTATACTTATAATACTAATCTCTTGAACCCTTTTAATTAACTAATTATAATTTAAAATATATTAGATTTATTTTTTTAGTATAATATTTATTAACTGTATCTTAATATATCTTATATAACCTTTTTTTAGAAATTATAAGAGTAGTATTTCCTCTAGTAAAATTTTACTACTAAGTAAGACTGTTATATTAGTAATTTCTAGAATAATTAAAAGACTTAAGTACTATTAAGGACCTAGAACTATAGTTAGTAGCTAAATTAATAATTAAATAAGGTTAATTATTAGAATTACCCTAAATATTAATATTAATTAATATTATATTAATTTCGCTACCTGTAGTTTATAAATAATCAGATAGCTTTATATAATTCTAATATGTACAGAAATTATTAATAATAATTAAATAATTACACTTAGTAGAGTTAATAGAATAACCAAAGTTATTAAGCCGGGCGTGATTAATCTTAAAACTAGCAAGTTTAGACCCTGTCCCAGAAACTATAATTAGTAATTAATAATAAGTTATTTAATATAAATTATAATTAATAAAACTATTGTTATAAATGTGAAGATATTAATTATAATAATTAATATTAATTATAGAATTAGAATCCTCGCCTACTATATAGCTGTGTGTATAAAGCAGAGGATATAGGTAATAAACCTAATAAATCTATATTTAATAAGCTTTTTAATAATTCTTCTCTTAATTACTTTTTAAACATATTATTTAATATCTATATAGTTTAGGATAATATTTTAGGAGATAACAGTTTTAATAATTTTAATAATTATAATTATAATAATTATAGTGATACTTATCTGGTAAATAATAATTATAATTAAAAACCTGTTACTATATATTATAATTATAATAAAGTTTTTTTTTTTTTAATAATAAATTTCACAAGTATCTGGTTAATTATATCCCGCTTGGTAAAGTGTTTAATTTTAATATATTACTAAACTCGCTCTATAATTCTAATACAGTTGATAATATAATCACCTCCTTTATTAAATATAATAGTATTGCTTTAACAGACCCCATGGCTCTAGTCTGAACTTGGTATATAATTATTATTAAAGTTGGTTTAAATCAGACCACAGACTTGTCGGAAATTTGTTTTGATACTAGCTGTTTATATATAATTATAAATATTTTATTTATCTAATTTATACTAAATATTATTTTTTATAAAAATTAGCCTGTGATTATAATTGCTAGAATTAGTTCTCGCTATAAGATAATTATTATAGCTGAATTTTTAGTCTACTTTCTCTGTATTAAGAACGGCCCTGTATTCGCTTAGATTAATATATATACTTATATAGTATCTAATATTCGAGCTAAAATCCTACTTAAAACTAATATAATTATATCTGAAAATATTATCTTAGACTTTAGTAAGTAGGAAGGTATTATATAAGCCTATAAAAACTTTATTTTTGTATTTATTTATTAAATATATAAAAAATAGGTTATTAATTATTTTATTTATATAATTGTGCGTTAAATCATCCAGTTATAAACTACTACTATAGTATAAATTACTATAAAGTCCTTGCTTAAGATAAATAAGGATTATAACTTTAGAGTAAATAGGAATACTTTAGTTAACTATAAGAATTATTTAGTTAATATATTATTTGCCTTTCTGGAGGTAAATAATACTATAGACCAGCCAGTTATTATTTCTTAATATTATTATTTTAATATTATTTTAGATGTCTCTAGCTTAAGCTGCCAAGTTAATATTATTTCTTAAGTTAATAACTTTACAGGCCTCTAGAAAGAGAGACCTTATTATACTAAATTACTAATATAGTATATATTATAGCGGGATAAATATTTTATTTAATAAACTAGCCTTTTAACCAAGTCTAGTTAGTTATATTTATATTAATAATATATTAAATATTTATTTATTAGAGTAATTTTTAATACTAATATAGATTTTAATATCTATAAAACTAATAATAATAAGCTTATTAACTTTGCGGATTTCCTAATAAAAATATTATCTAATAATATTACTGTTTTCGCAGGTAACAAAACTAATATATCTAAATTAAAATATTTAGTTATAGATTATAATATCTGGGCTTTTTTTAATAATAATAATATTAGAGTAGCTAATATTCCTAAAAAAGAATAAATAATTATTTTTATATATCCCGGTTAACAATCCTATATTCCTAAAATTAAGGTATACTGTTTGAACTTGCGTAACTAAACTATAATTAATAATATTTTAATATTGCTTTGTTAAGCCGGTAAGTTAGTATAAATAATTAATTATATTCTGATAGGGTACCCTATTTTTATAGTCTATTATTTTATTTAGAATAACACAGAGAAGGTGTTCAAGCTAAAAGATTATATTATTATTAATTTATATAGCACGAATACTGAGGCAGAGAAGGATTATTATTTTTTATTATTTTAGGATAAGATTATTATATTAATTAAAGGTTATTCGTATATTTTAATTATAGATACTGCGAAATTTTTTTACTAATAGCCTATTTATAAAGATTATTAGAATTACTTAATAATAATTAGTTATCGCGGTTAAGAGGTCTTTCGTGTTATTATAATAAGTTTTATTAATAATATTTTTTTTATATAACGCCAGATAAATTATCTACTTTATAGTTTACTATTTACTAAGGCCTATATAAATAATATAGTTATTATGTCTACTTTAGTAAATAATTATATTAAACACTTATCTATAGTCTTTAATAAGCTCTTAATAATAAATTTTAAGCTAAAACTTTTAAAAATATTTATTAGATTTTTGTTCGTACAGCTGTTTAGTTAATATATTAATATTTTTAGTCTTTTTATACCTGTGAAGAAGATTTAAGTTATTAAGGATTTATTTTTTTTTATAATATTTACTAATCTTAAATATTATATTAGCTTAATAAAATAATTTTAATATTATATTATAAATTATACTATAATTACTATATTACTGCACGTATGTAAGATAGCCTTATTAAAAAAAACTCTATAAAAGAATCCTGTCTCGCGGAAATAGTAGATAAATATATTATTTATACTAAATAATAAAAAGTGTTAGATATTTACTATCCTATAAATATATTTTAGTAATTTATTATTTTTTATATATTTTAATACCTCTGCGCAGCTATATTATAACTTAGATATTTTATATATAAAGTTTAGAGTTATTCTATACTATTTTAATAATTATAATTATACGGACTTGACAAAGCCCCTTTTATATATAATTATAAAACTAATTTTATTCTTGTTAAAAACCCTGATTATTATTAAATTAAAATATTAGTTTATTAAGCTTAAGATATCTTATTTTATATAAATATTATATAAAGTATATTATTTATTTAAAGTAGCACACGATCCTGCTATTATTTATATTAATTATACCTTTATAGTAGGTATTATCTTTTATATATTAATATCTAGTACTGTATTAGAGAAGTTAAATTTACATCTAGTCTGTGTATCTATATTTATTTAGTAGTTTAATCTTTAAATTTATCACCGGCCAGGTAGTAAGAATATTTTAGTAAATATATTAAGTTATTTATTAGCTTATCGCCCAGGAATTTGTGATATTAATCTTGACACTGTTGAGAAATATAATATATATATTTTTTAAATTTTAATTATATATATTAGTAATAACTTTAAAAAGTGTCTCCAAGATAAATGTAATTATAATATATAAATTATTTGTATTATAAAAGCAGTACAAAATAAAAATTATATAATTTTATATAAGCTATATAATAATCTTCTGTATATAAAATTAGGTCTAAATAACTTTTAGTTATATATCTCTTATTTAATAGTAAAAAACCTATTTTATTCTATATATAATAATAATAATTATTCAGGATTTAATTAATATATTCAGAAGCTCGCTAGTTTTGTTATTTATAAAAACTATATATTATTGTGTAAATATATCTTATAATATCCTAGATATCTTCTTAATAAACTTAGGTGCTATCTTTTTTATAATAATTTATATCTGATAATTCCTAAAGTATTATTTTATTATATTATAACTAATTTTATCTCTGATCTGCCCACTAATAAAGATTATAATATAATAATAGTTTTAATAAATAAATTTATAAAGTATGTGGGTTTTATTCCCGGCCGCAAGGATTATAACACGGAATATTAGGGATACGCGATAACTACTTATATATAAGTATATAATTAGGGTATTCCGGCTGTCATTATCTCTGATTATAATCTTAAGTTTATAAATAGTCTTTAGCATGGTTTATTTAAAGTACTTAATATTAAATAGCTCTATTTATTAGCCCATTATTCCCAGACAGATAGTATATTTAAATAGATTATTTAAGTTATTAAGATTATGCTAAGGCACCAGATAATAGCCGTGAATAAGAAAGAATAACTTATTTTATTATTATTTATTATTATAATAATTAATTCTGCTCTGAATATTATAATATTATTAAGTTTTTATAAATTAATATATAAAATATAACTCTATATATAATAAGATATTTTAAAAAAATAGTTTAGAGATATCTAAGACTTTATATACTAGATAAATACCTAGGAAATTTTATCATTCACAGCTTTATAGATAAAGCAGTTATTTAATAATAAATATATATTATTTTTTACTTATATAAAAGGTTAATCCTGTTTCCTGAAGCTATATTATAAATATATTATATTATTAGTCAAGTAGTTAGGCAAGTATAGGTCCTGTTATGCTGATTTTTTTAAAATTCTTAATATTTCTGATAATAGCTTGATTTATTATTTAAAACTATTTTTAATATAGAAGATCTACTCCTGGGTGTTAATTGTATAACTTAAATTATTAAAAGAAAATATAGAGTTTAATCATGAATATCCTTGATTTTTGCTTGTTACTAATAATAATAATACTAAATACGAAATAGAGTATATTTTTAATAAACAGATAATTAAGCGCGGCAGATTATAAACTAAATATATTAAATATTTTATTAAATAAAAGAGCTACAGTACTAAAAATAATTAATAAATTAAAAAGGATAATCTTTATTCTCCTGAGCTTATTAATAAATTTAAAGTAATTTTATAAATAAAATAATATTTATTTTTTTTATTAATATATTTTTTTATTTTTTTTATTATATATTAATTCCCGGACTTATTTTATTCTATTAATTTATTTTATTTTATCCTATTAAATAATAGTTAGTGCGGTAATTCTTTTCCTATATAATAAACTTTTTTATGTAGTAAATTCCCCTGAGAACTTTAATTACTAGTATAATTTTTTTTTTTTTTACTTGTTTTAATAATTATTAAATTTCTTTTTTTTTTATTTTACCTATACTCATAATTTTTTACTTTTTTTTTTTTTTATAACAACTCTGTCATTTCCTTAACTTATTACTAAATATATAACTTTATTATACCTTTATTATTATTCTTATTATTCTTATTATTATTATCCTTGCTAGTTGTTGCTAGAATAGCTGGGTGACTAACTTTAGGCTTTATACTAGTAAACCCCAAGCTAAATAACCCTGATCTGAAACTAAGCGATATAATAAATACCTATAAGAAATCCTATAATAAGCTTTTATATATAATAAAAAATAATAATATTAATAAAGAGGATTAGCACACTAATAAAAATATTATACAGAATAATTATAAAGAACAGTATAAGGATTAAAATAATATAAATAAAAATAATTAGAATAAACAGAACCTAATTATATAAATTATAATAATTTTTATAAAGGCTGTTATTTTAAAATAGATATTTATATATTTTAGAACAGATAACTAGGATAATTTAGTTATATAAAAAAAAAAGTAATACTAGAATAAACAAGAATATATTAAATAATAAATATTATATATAAATTATACTTCTGGTATAGCCCTTATATCCTTAATAAATACTATTATAAATAAATATAAGTATATAGCTTGACAGTCAGCGAAGCCTTTAATATAGTTATATATAAATAAGTATATAAAAAGAATCTTATTAGAAAAAATAATAATTAATATTTTATTTAAATAGACTTACCTTAGTGATCTGGAATATATAAAGATTATTTCGAATATTATTAAGGTTATTTAATAAGATTATAGCTTATAATATACTATTAATTTTACTAGTAACAGGGACTTAAAGAAAAAAAAATTTTATATAATAATTTTATTATTCTAAAAGATAATAATAATAATCTATATATTATTATAATCAGATTTTTTTACGCTCTAATTAGTTAGAAACTTACTAAAAAAAACTAATAAATTCTGAATAATATTATAACTAGGAATGTAAGTTTTAATTTTTATATATAAAATAACTTGTTATATTATACTAGATAAATACAGCCGAGCTTTTCTAAGAAAAATATTTATTCTTATAAATAAGATATATGATTTTAATTTATAGGCTGTATCTTATACTATATTATTCCTAATAATAATATTTTACTTATTACTGTTACTGTTAGCGGTATTAATATAAAGAAAAATATAGAATCTGAAAAAAAACTAATCTCTAAACTAAAAAAAAAACATATAATTACTGAGGATAATAGTTCTGTTTAAATTTAAACCTTTATTAAGAAAATAAAAACAAAGTTTAAAAAATTAATAATTATTATTATTAATAAAGATAAGTAAGTTAGCTTAATTATTAAATTAGAAAATAAGAATAATAAGACTCTTAAATAATTATTTATTATTATTTTTAATTTATTACTTAAGAAATATACTTTAACAAATATTACTATTTCTGCTCTAGTAAATAATATTACTATATTTATTAGTATCTGGAGCACCTAAATAAAAATATTATTTTTAGGGACTAAAAAAGTATTAGATAATATTTGGAGTTTATATCAGGAGTTTAAGGATATACTATTATTTAAGATATTTAATAAATTAAAAATAATTATATTTAAATTCTCCTTTTATACGCAGATAATTATTATTATTAATATATTTTTATACTTATATTTTTAAGATCTTATTATACGGAACAGGAATTTATAGGAAAAGTTTAACACAGTCTTTTATATACTTATATTTGTTTTTATATCTTTTAGTAATTACTTAAGCCCGCGAAAGAATTAAAATATACTTATCTAGTTTATTATAACTTATAATAAAATAAATAAGATTATATAAGAGTTTATTTAATATCTGATTAGGATATATAATTATATTATTATAAATACTAAAATATTATAAAATACAGCTTATAATTACCTAGTCGTGAATGCTAAAGTATTACAGAGTATTACTAATAATATTATAAATTATTAAAAAAATTATCATAATATAATAGTCAAGATTAAAATCCTTTAAAAAGATTTATCTAAGATATTAGTAATTAATAAGATACTTAAAAAGAATATTACTACTTTAATTAAAGGCAAGGATAACTTTACTAAGAGAAATATTAATCTTACTAATAAAAATAATAATTTTTTAAAAGAGAAAAATAAGCTGAATAATACTTTTTATATAATAAATAATTTTGTAAACACTAATAATATAAAATATATTAAACAGATTAATATATTAACTAAAGTAAAAAATAATGCTATTAAGAAGATTAAATATTTACATAAAAATAGGAATACCTTAACAGAGTATATTATTATTTTATTTATAAAAAACCTGGCTATTACTGTTTAAAATAAGACTCTGGAGGAGAAAAACAAAAATAATATATATTATTATAAAAATAATAATATATAAATAGATAAATTGATTTTTTTTATTATTATAAATGTCGCTAAACCTGCTATAACTTTATTTAATATTATAACCCTGATAAAATGCTAAGGAAGACTATATAAAGCAAAAATAAATAAATAATAATAATTATTATAATATTTTTTTAAATCTTTTTTTATTTTTTTTCTCATCCGGATTAATATTATATATGTGTTAATTTCTTTTTAGTTATTTAATTTTATTTAATTTTTTTATCTTTTTAATAATAATAATCTCTTTATATTTTTCTTTAGTATTATCCGGGGATTCTGGCATTTTTAAGCTAATAAATAAGCTAGTCTTTTAATTTTTTGATATTATTATTTCTTATTTAGGAGGATTTATCTTATTTAATAAGGATGTTATACTATGGTGTTATGCACTATTGGTATCTATGGCAGCCGTAATGATATATATGGCATGTATTATACACTGTAGTATTCTGTACCCCATCTCTGCGGCGATCGCACTTAGTGAAATAGAACAATCTTACCACTTTCATCGATCCAGTAGGAGGCTACCACACTATTATTTATTTTAATAATATTATAATTTCTTATATTTAGTTTGTATTTTTATTTGCTTATAATTTTATTTTAATTTTTTAATTTACTAATCTTAGTGTTTTTATAAACTTTTATATTAATAAAGTTATTAAATTTATTATTTAAAATAAGATAAAAGTATATACTAATTAAATAAATAAATACTATTATCTTTATATTACTATAAAATTAGATCTTTCTTTAATTATTACTGCTTTATTAGTAAATTTAATAAATATTTTTTTTTATTTTAATAAAGATTCTTTACTATTAAATAATATATATTTTAAAGAAAAAAATCTATTTATTTATTTATTATTTTTAAGGAGTTAAACTTAAGAAAAGATTTTTAAAAAAATATAGTTTTTATATTTAAAAAAAAATCCTTACTTATTTTTTTAATAATATTTTAAAGAAATCTCTTTCTCTTTTAATAATATTATTTATTTTAATATTTATGGTCTTATTTTTATATAAACTATTATAAAAAGTGGTATTTTATACTTTTTATAAATAAATTAATATAATTTTATTAGATTTTAATCCTAAAGAATTATTTTAAATTATTTAATAAATTTATCATACTTAAGAAGTTTCTTAATACTTAATTTAATATTAAAATAAAGAAAATTTATAAAAATAATACTAAAAAATATAAACTTCTTATTTAATATCTTTAAAATTAAAGCTAGATCTAAGATTTTTCTTCTACTTACTTCTTATATTTAAATCTGATTACAGA
>NW_020194410.1:0-2500 GCF_002849105.1 Aspergillus steynii IBT 23096
GTCCCCCTCGCTGTCGTCCCGACTGGATGTCCAGCGGTATTCTGGGCCTGCGGGTACTGCGCTTAGGGCGGGTTCGCGGCTGCTGTCCGCTCTGCTGAAGGCCCCCGGCTGCCTACTGTCCTCTTGCGTTTCCTAGATGGCCGTACCGGGCAGTGGTGGTGGACTACCTGAAGTTTGTCAGGGGCGAAGACCGACGCGTGGGTGGTCGACCACGGGACGCAGGTAAGCTGAAATTCCTGCTCGAGAGTGCGGCAGTTCTGGGCCTCCGAGTCCCCTACCGCGATAATAGTAGTGTCGTCGATATACCCGATATTCTGCGTACGGTGGCTAACCATCATGTCCGCGTTGTAGAAGATGTAGAGGATCGGGGACAGAGGAGACCCCTGCGGGATCCCGGTGTTGACTCGGGCCTAGGACTGGTGTGCTCGGTAGGACGAGTATAGTATATCGGTCTGAGAGGAAGGATGTGATCCAGTTGATAATCTCTATCGGGATACCGCGTTTGCGCAAGTTGTGGAGTAATCGGGGGTGGGATACGTTATCAAAGGCCCCTGAGATGTCGAGGTAGAGGATCGATACTACCTTATTCTGCTTCCACGCGGAGTGGATGATTTCCACGACTGTGTGTAGAGCTGCGTCCGTACCGCGGCCGCGCCTACCTCCGAAGTGGTTAGGGGGGAGTAACCCGTGCGTCTCTGCCAGATAGCTTAACCGCGTGGCCAGGATGCTCTCTAAGGCCTTACCCACCGTGTTAAGCAAAGCGATCGGACGGTAAGCTTTTGGCACGCTGTAGTCAGGTTTCCCGGGCTTGCGCAGCGCAATTGTACGTGACTCCGAAAGTGCACTGGGCAGTAGCCCTGCCCTAGGCACTGTCTAAGAAGGTCTGTCAGCAACGGGATAAACTCCGCGCAGTGCTCTCCCAGGGCCTGAAGGACCCGGTTTGGGATCTCGTCCGGCCCTGGGGCTCTATCGGGGGCGGGCCGGTCGATTGCTGCCCGTACCTCCCGCTCAGAGATAAGGGGCGTGTGAATAGGTAGTGGGTATACATATCCCTGTAGGTCGGAGAGGTCCGCAGGGGGCGGAGCGGGAAAGAATACTCTCGCGAGCGCCTCTGCCTTGGCCTCCGGGACGTAGTGGATAGTATCGCCCACCCGGAGCGGCGGGGTGTACGCCTGCACCCCTCCGCCCCCTTTAGCCGCCCGGACCAGACGCCATAGCTTGTCTGTGCTGCCGCTAATCTCCTCCACCCGTCTGCGGTAGTTGGTCGTACGGATGCGCTTCATAACCTTCTTCCCTGCGCGCACGGCCTGGGCGCGGGCAGCTCGGAGGTCCTCAGGCACTATCTGCCCTCGCCTGACCCGCTGTTTGATCTGCCTCCGTAGGCGGCGGGCCTGCTTCTGGGTATCGCGGGCCTCTGGGGTGAAGCCGGGCTTCGAGTGTTCCGAGATGCGCAGCCACGGGTGGATTGTTCGACCCCCTGCTAGATCGCGCTGACGGTCTGGCTGACCGCCTCGTCCAGTTAGCCAGGCGTCACAGGGTGGCCCAGGGGGAGAGAGAGACCCTGGGGGAGGCAGAGGCTCGGGCGAGGTGGGAGGAGGGCAGCGGTAGTCTGGGTCAACCGTGCGAGGTCCATGGCTGCCCAGTTGCGCCTCGGTCGGGGGGTCTTCTCCACGAGGTGGATGTTGAAGGTGATCGATATCGGGAGGTGGTCCGAATCTCCCGCAAGCGTGGTGTCTACCCCTATACCGATTAGCTGTTCCTCTAGGCCCCACGTACAAAGGCAGAGGTCGATTGCAGTGCCGACATGAACCGACTCGGCTACCTCGGGATCGTCCTCGTCCCTGCGTGCGCGGGCTGGGCGGGTGACCAGGCCTTCCGGGGTGAGGACCGCTAGGGGGACCGCTTCAAGCAGCTCTTTAAATTCGCTGACTTTCTCGCGGTTGCCCCCGGGGCGGGGGTAGGTAGGCCCTGACCACTGCCGGTCGTGGAGGTTGAAATCCCCTACTACTACGTGGTGTTTGGCCTCTTTCTCCGCTCCGATACAGTCCGCAGCAGCTAGGGCGTGTTGGAGATCATGGACCCCGGTATTGCCTGGGCCGGGGTTGTTGTAGATATTGTGTACGAAGATGGTGTGATCGCCCGCGGATATATATATCGACACGATGTGCTGAGCCAGGTAGAGTAGCTGCCAGCGGAGGGTCTTACGGACGAAGAGGCATACCTTCGGCACCCCTGGGGGCTTGATTGATGATTGATTGATTTGATTGATTCATTCCATTATCCTCCACTTCGGCACCAGTACAGGGCCACGCTGGAGTTGCGGTGGCAGCATGGCACTCGAGATCCTTAGAGTACCGCTATGCCAGTTGCCTTACCCTGCGTGTATATATGTATATATATATATATATTCGCACGGTTGGGCCGCATTAGCAGCATTGTTAAAGATCCCGCGTACCGCCGGCACTACCGCGAGGGCAAGAATGCCTGCCATATATACAGA
>NW_020194412.1:0-2500 GCF_002849105.1 Aspergillus steynii IBT 23096
AACTTTCCGGCTCTGGGGGGTCGTTGCCAACTCCCCTGAGCCAGTCCGAAGGCCTCACCGAGCCATTCAATCGGTAGTAGCGACGGGCGGTGTGTACAAAGGGCAGGGACGTAATCGGCACGAGCTGATGACTCGTGCCTACTAGGCATTCCTCGTTGAAGAGCAATAATTGCAATGCTCTATCCCCAGCACGACAGGGTTTAACAAGATTACCCAGACCTCTCGGCCAAGGTGATGTACTCGCTGACCCTGTCAGTGTAGCGCGCGTGCGGCCCAGAACATCTAAGGGCATCACAGACCTGTTATTGCCGCGCACTTCCATCGGCTTGAGCCGATAGTCCCCCTAAGAAGCCAGCGGCCCGCAAATGCGGACCGGGCTATTTAAGGGCCGAGGTCTCGTTCGTTATCGCAATTAAGCAGACAAATCACTCCACCAACTAAGAACGGCCATGCACCACCATCCAAAAGATCAAGAAAGAGCTCTCAATCTGTCAATCCTTATTTTGTCTGGACCTGGTGAGTTTCCCCGTGTTGAGTCAAATTAAGCCGCAGGCTCCACGCCTTGTGGTGCCCTTCCGTCAATTTCTTTAAGTTTCAGCCTTGCGACCATACTCCCCCCAGAACCCAAAAACTTTGATTTCTCGTAAGGTGCCGAACGGGTCATAATAGAAACACCGTCCGATCCCTAGTCGGCATAGTTTATGGTTAAGACTACGACGGTATCTGATCGTCTTCGATCCCCTAACTTTCGTTCCCTGATTAATGAAAACATCCTTGGCGAATGCTTTCGCAGTAGTTAGTCTTCAGCAAATCCAAGAATTTCACCTCTGACAGCTGAATACTGACGCCCCCGACTATCCCTATTAATCATTACGGCGGTCCTAGAAACCAACAAAATAGAACCGCACGTCCTATTCTATTATTCCATGCTAATGTATTCGAGCAAAGGCCTGCTTTGAACACTCTAATTTTTTCACAGTAAAAGTCCTGGTTCCCCCCACAGCCAGTGAAGGCCATGAGGTTCCCCAGAAGGAAAGGTCCAGCCGGACCAGTACTCGCGGTGAGGCGGACCGGCCAGCCAGACCCAAGGTTCAACTACGAGCTTTTTAACTGCAACAACTTTAATATACGCTATTGGAGCTGGAATTACCGCGGCTGCTGGCACCAGACTTGCCCTCCAATTGTTCCTCGTTAAGGGATTTAGATTGTACTCATTCCAATTACGAGACCCAAAAGAGCCCCGTATCAGTATTTATTGTCACTACCTCCCCGTGTCGGGATTGGGTAATTTGCGCGCCTGCTGCCTTCCTTGGATGTGGTAGCCGTTTCTCAGGCTCCCTCTCCGGAATCGAACCCTAATTCCCCGTTACCCGTTGCCACCATGGTAGGCCACTATCCTACCATCGAAAGTTGATAGGGCAGAAATTTGAATGAACCATCGCCGGCGCAAGGCCATGCGATTCGTTAAGTTATTATGATTCACCAAGGAGCCCCGAAAGGCATTGGTTTTTTATCTAATAAATACACCCCTTCCGAAGTTGGGGTTTTCAGCATGTATTAGCTCTAGAATTACCACAGGTATCCATGTAGTAAGGTACTATCAAATAAACGATAACTGATTTAATGAGCCATTCGCAGTTTCACAGTATAAAGTGCTTATACTTAGACATGCATGGCTTAATCTTTGAGACAAGCATATGACTACTGGCAGAATCAACCAGATACCTTGGTACATAGAGGACCCTGCCCCGGGGTGTTACCCGCCGAAGTAGAGCCCACAAAGCCCCCGAAAGGGCGGTATGTTTGTAGGTATTAAACTCTGGAAGGGGCGCACAAGGCGCCCGGTCACAGCGACGCCCCCGGCGTACCGGCGGCACACATGCGACCATCCAATTGCCCACACTGTGTAGCCCTCCAGGAGCCGGTCCGCGCGCAGAACCCCGGCAGGTCGCCCTTGCGGGCGCTGCCAGGCTGCGGCATACGGTCCTCGAGTGAGGGGTCCGGCCCCACGGACACGCCGACGAACGGCGGCTACCGCGGGGCGGCTCCCCTCCGGAATCTTAGGTATCAGGACTGGCCAACGGCCACCGATCCACAGACCCCATCGGCGCCGGGTGCGGGGCACCCGGGCTTCGGTCGCCGTTGTCCGCAATGAAGAGGACGCCAGCGGTAGACTGCTCCCACGACTCGAGCGAGGCCCGAAGGACCCAGGCGCTGTGAGCCATGGAGAGGCAGCCTGTCTAGCAGGGAAGATGTGGACGGGAGGCCATCAGGAACACCGCGAAACGTGCCCCGGGAGGGGTGCTTCCGGCTGTCAAGTTGACCTCCTTTCCACGTAGTACCACCGGCCTCACTTGGGCACACATCGTGCGCACAAACGTTGAGGTGTCCGAAAGTTGCTGGGGGGGACGGTTTTAGTATGGGGTGGCCCGTGCGTCGGTCACTTTTCCCATACAAAGTGGGCCACCCGAATTTGCCCCCAACCCGGGCAGATAGCGTA
>NW_020194415.1:15000-17513 GCF_002849105.1 Aspergillus steynii IBT 23096
AGCATTGCACCCCCCGGCCTATAAGGTGCCCCGAAGGGCACTACATTCCGGGGGCCTTTGACCTGCCGCCCAAACCGACGCTGGCCCGCCCACGGGGAAGTACACCGGCACGAATGCCGGCTGAACCCCGCGGGCGAGTCTGGTTCGCAAGCGCTTCCCTTTCAACAATTTCACGTGCTTTTTAACTCTCTTTTCAAAGTGCTTTTCATCTTTCGATCACTCTACTTGTGCGCTATCGGTCTCCGGCCAGTATTTAGCTTTAGATGAAATTTACCACCCATTTAGAGCTGCATTCCCAAAACAACTCGACTCGTCGAAGGAGCTTCACACGACGCGGACACCCCGTCCCAGACGGATTCTCACCCTCTATGACGGCCCGTTCCAGGGCACTTAGACGGGGCCGCACCCGAAGCATCCTCTGCAAATTACAACTCGGACCCCGAGGGGGCCAGATTTTCAAATTTGAGCTCTTGCCGCTTTCACTCGCCGTTACTGAGGCAATCCCGGTTGTTTCTTTTCCTCCGCTTATTGATATGCTTAAGTTCAGCGGGTAATCCCTAACCTGATCCGAGGTCAACCTGGAAAATAATTGGTTGCTTTTCAGCGTCGGCCAGCGCGGCCGGGCCTACAAGAGCGGGTGACAAAGCCCATACGCTCGAGGACCGGACGCGGTGCCGCCGCTGCCTTTCGGGCCCGTCCCGGGGGGGACGAGGACCCAACACACAAGCCGTGCTTGAGGGCAGAAATGACGCTCGGACAGGCATACCCCCCGGAATACCAGGGGGGTGCAATGTGCGTTTCAAAGACTCGATGATTCACTGAATTCTGCAATTCACATTAATTATCGCATTTCGCTGCGTTCTTTCATCGATGCCGGAACCAAGAGATCCATTGTTGAAAGTTTTAACTGATTGCGATACAATCGACTCAGACGACAAAAACTTCAGACAGTGTTCACGTTGGTGTCTCCGGCGGGCGCTCGCCCGGGGGGAAGCCCTCTCCCGGCGGCCGCGTGGACGGCGGCCGCCGAAGCAACTAGGTACGGTTTAATAACAGGGTGGGAGGTTTGGGCCCGAAGGAACCCTCACCTAGTAATGGATCCTTCCGCAGGTTCACACTCTACGGAAACCTTGTTACGACTTTTTACTTCCTCTAAATGACCGGGGTTTGACAACTTTCCGGCTCTGGGGGGTCGTTGCCAACTCCCCTGAGCCAGTCCGAAGGCCTCACCGAGCCATTCAATCGGTAGTAAGCGACGGGCGGTGTTAACAAAGGGCAGGGACGTAATCGGCACGAGCTGATGAACTCGTGGCCTACTAGGCATTCCTCGTTTGAAGAGCAATAATTGCAATGCTCTTATCCCAGCCAACGGACAGGGTTTAAACAAGATTACCCAGACCTCCTCGGCCAAGGTTGATGTACTTCCCCGCGTGACCCTTGTCCAGTGTGCGGCCCGCGTTAGGCGGCCAGAACCATCTAAGGGCCAATCAAGAAAACTTGTTATTGCCGGCCGCGTCAATCCATCGGCTTGAGCCGATAAGTCCCTTAAGAAGCAGCGCCCGCAATATGCTGGAACCGGGCTATTTAAGGCCGAGTGCTCGTTTCGTGTATCGCAAATTAAAGCAGACATAATCATCCACCACTAAGAAGGCATGCGACCACCCATTCCCAAAAGATCAAGAAAGAGCTCTCACATCTGTCAATCCTTAAATTTTGTCTGGATGCCTGGTGAGTTTCCCGTGTGAGTCAAATTAAGCCGCAGGCTCCAGCCCTTGTGGTGGCCTTCCGTCAATTTACTTTAAGTTTCAAGCCTTGCGACCATACTTCCCCCAGAAACCAAAAACTTGATTTTCTCGTAAGGTGCCGAACGGTCATAATTAGAAAACACCGTCCGATCCCTAGTCGGCATTAGTTTTATGGTTAAGACTACGACGGTTAATCTGATCGTCTTCGATCCCCTACTTTCGTTCCCTGATTAATGAAAAAATCCTTGGCGAATGCTTTCGCAGTAGTTAGTCTTCATGCAAAGATCCCAAAGAAATTTCCACCTCTGACAGCTGAATACTTGACGCCCCCGACTATCCCTATTAATCATTACGGCGGTCCTAGAAACCAACAAAATAGAACCGCACGTCCTATTCTATTATTCCATGCTAATGTATTCGAGCAAAGGCCTGCTTTGAACACTCTAATTTTTTCACAGTAAAAGTCCTGGTTCCCCCCACAGCCAGTGAAGGCCATGAGGTTCCCCAGAAGGAAAGGTCCAGCCGGACCAGTACTCGCGGTGAGGCGGACCGGCCAGCCAGACCCAAGGTTCAACTACGAGCTTTTTAACTGCAACAACTTTAATATACGCTATTGGAGCTGGAATTACCGCGGCTGCTGGCACCAGACTTGCCCTCCAATTGTTCCTCGTTAAGGGATTTAGATTGTACTCATTCCAATTACGAGACCCAAAAGAGCCCCGTATCAGTATTTATTGTCACTACCTCCCCGTGTCGGGATTGGGTAAT
>NW_020194416.1:12500-14960 GCF_002849105.1 Aspergillus steynii IBT 23096
CGGTATGTTTGTAGGTATTAAACTCTGGAAGGGGCGCACAAGGCGCCCGGTCACAGCGACGCCCCCGGCGTACCGGCGGCACACATGCGACCATCCAATTGCCCACACTGTGTAGCCCTCCAGGAGCCGGTCCGCGCGCAGAACCCCGGCAGGTCGCCCTTGCGGGCGCTGCCAGGCTGCGGCATACGGTCCTCGAGTGAGGGGTCCGGCCCCACGGACACGCCGACGAACGGCGGCTACCGCGGGGCGGCTCCCCTCCGGAATCTTAGGTATCAGGACTGGCCAACGGCCACCGATCCACAGACCCCATCGGCGCCGGGTGCGGGGCACCCGGGCTTCGGTCGCCGTTGTCCGCAATGAAGAGGACGCCAGCGGTAGACTGCTCCCACGACTCGAGCGAGGCCCGAAGGACCCAGGCGCTGTGAGCCATGGAGAGGCAGCCTGTCTAGCAGGGAAGATGTGGACGGGAGGCCATCAGGAACACCGCGAAACGTGCCCCGGGAGGGGTGCTTCCGGCTGTCAAGTTGACCTCCTTTCCACGTAGTACCACCGGCCTCACTTGGGCACACATCGTGCGCACAAACGTTGAGGTGTCCGAAAGTTGCTGGGGGGGGACGGTTTTAGTATGGGGTGGCCCGTGCGTCGGTCACTTTTCCCATACAAAGTGGGCCACCCGAATTTGCCCCCAACCCGGGCAGATAGCGTACTTAGGCGTTTTGGCCCACCCGGCCAACTGGTCTGGCCAACTGGTCTGGGCGGCCAACTGGTCTGGGTGGACACCTCGGCCGACCGTTGCGGCGAGCCCAATGGTGACATGTGGGATCATATAGTGACGGCAGTCGGGGCATAGAGCCGGGCTATGGCCACCAGGAGGCCCTGGCCCGCCCGTGGGCCGAGTTGGGGGAAAGGGTGGGTGCGCCGGGGAAGGCGGTGGTGGTTATATATATTTGTGGGTGCAGGTGTCGAGGCGGGGGAGGTAGGTCGGGGCTGGATGCGGATGTATGGCCATCTGCCTGTTTGGCTTCCACTGATATATATCCGCGTGTGTGGATATATATATATGGCCCTGACCCGCAGGCCCTATCTACCCGCCTCCGTATTCCCCCTATTCCCCCGGGTCCCCTCCGCGCGCCAACTGGTCTGGCGGTGGGCCACCCCAGGTCCATTCGACCAGGCACCAGACCACCCCCGGACCTTTTGCCCAGGCACCGGACCGCCCCGTGCCTTTTCGGTCCGGCGCCACCCACCCCGGACCTTTTGCCCAGGCACCGGACCGCCCCGTGCCTTTTCGGTCCGGCGCCCACCCACCCCGGACCTTTTGCCCCAGGCACCGGACCGCCCCCGTGCCTTTTGCCCCGGGCACCACACCCCCCGGACCGTTTTGCCTCGCGACCTAGGCCGCTCGCATCACGTGATCACTCCCACCCGGCCTCCCAAGGCACCCTCCCGCGCCAACTGGTCCGCCAGTGGGCCTTTGTCCCGTACCTCGCCCCTACCCGCCAGGCACCATCCACCTCCCTGTATTCTCCCCAAGCCCCTCCGCGCCAACTGGTCTGGCGGTGGGCCACCCCAGGTCCATTCGACCAGGCACCAGACCACCCCCGGACCGCCCCGTGCCTTTTCGGTCCGGCGCCCACCCGCCCCGGACCTTTTGCCCCAGGCCCTTGCCCGCCAGGAGGGGCACCCCCAGCCCGGCGACGCCCGCCCCGGGGGCCACATGAGGGTGCGTGGGCAGGGGAGGGGTCCCGCGGAAAAAATCCCGGTTGCCGTCTCCCGCGGCGCCATCCACAAGTCGCTCCCCGCTGGCCAACTGGCCAGCACCCGGCCAAACCGCGAAACCGCCCGTCCGGCCGGGCGAATGGGTCCCCTTGCGGCCAACTGGCTCCGGCTTCCGCCAGAGGAGAAGGACCCCCAAGACCCCTCGGAGGGGATCTCGGAAGCCAGAAGAAGGAACAGTGGTCTCCGGTAGGCGGTTGGCCTACCCGGTACCCTTTCCCCCCCTCCAAGCACCCGGCGCTGCCGAGCACGTTGATGGGAGGGTGTTATTTGCACAAATCTAGCCAAGGATCGGGCTGACGCTCAGCGACTCGTAGCAACAAGGCTACTTGACCGCGTACACGACCCGCTTGGTCACTTCAGTCGTCTGCAGAGGATTCATCCCCGCGCGAGGTGACATTACAATCCGCCAGCCAGCCCCTAGGGGTTTCTCCCCGGGAGCCGTCGCCAGCCTGCTGAGGTGCATGGCCCGGAGGCCTATTCGTATCCAACTACGACGTGCGGGGCAACATCACCGCGTTCCGGCACGGATTCTGACTTAGAGGCGTTCAGCCATTATCCGGCAGATGGTAGCGTCGCGGCACTGCCTGGTCAGACAGCCGCAAAAACCAATTATCTGAATCAACGGTTCCTCTCGTACTAAATTGAATTACCGTTGCGGTGACCTTCATCAGTAGGGTAAAA